>NC_081416.1:129805408-129894326 GCF_949786415.1 Peromyscus eremicus | reverse complement strand
AGTTCTCGTAGCTGCCATTTTGGAAATGACTTGCATTGAGTAAGTGAAGGTGAATGTCGGGCATGTAATTGGCTCTTATCTCCCAGCCTGCTGTGTGAATTTTAGAACCATTGTCAGTGATGAGGATTCACCACAGATTGGAAGCTGACTGGCCGGGATAGAGGTTGCTGGTTTTTGGAGGGGGCGGGTTCTGAGACCACCTTGAATGTCTGGCTGCGCCTTGATTCCTGGTCTTCCCGGATCTCTACTAACATGTCTCAAACAGCAGAAGAGGGTGGGAGGGAGTGGTGGCTGACCCCGAGTGGTCCACAGTGTTTGTTTTACGGTTGCAAACCTAATGTTACATGTTCAAGTGACTTAGTTTTTGATTCCACTGTGTCCCCCGAGCCCCAAGTCTTCATTTAGAAAGGGTTGACAGGAAGATGCATTTAAAAATTATAGCACATGGGAGGCAGAGGCAGGCGGGTCTCTGTGAGTTGGAGGCCAGCCTGGGCTACAGAGTGAGTTCTAGGGAAGGCACAAAACTACACAGAGAAATCCTGTCTTGAAAAACCAAAAATAAAATAAAATAAAATAAAATAAAATAAATAAAAAAAATTCTGTGACTTCCCAAACCCTTGGGATCAGGTACCTGGCTTAAGAAGCAGTGAAAGAAATGTCTATTAAAAAGGCATAAACGATTGCAGAAATCAAGCAAAGGAACTTTTGTATGTGAGATGCCAGCAAAGAGGCAGAAGCCAGGGTGGGATTCGCCTGTTGGAAAGTGACCACTAAGTCGGATGGACTGGTAAGGAGACAGGGATGGGCCCAGGAGAGGCAGGAGGCTGAGTGGAGATGGGAACAGGAAGACACGGAGTAATCAACTCATTGATTGGCAGGCAAGGAGGAGCACATCCTGCTTGCCGACTTTATCCTGGGTATTTCAAACCCAGTCTCCCTGGCAGATTCCTAGACACCTGGGGCCATGTCTTTGGACCACTCTGGTGAGGAATCTGGGGCAGTGTGTGAATAGGTGTCCACAGGCAGACTTGGTTCAAAGGATGTTGGGCAAGTCAGCAGGGCGGTGGCACCTTTAAGGTGTGGCAAGGTAAGAGTGAGATCGAAGGAAGGGAAGGCAATCCCCCACCTCATCCTCACCCCGCCCCTCCCCCACCCCCACTCCTTCCTGAGTCTGCTCCAGGGCCTTCATCTCCAAAGACAGCCCCTCCCCACACGATCCGCCTGATTCTGAAGAGCGCGCTGCATCTCTGGTCTTTTCCTGGGCTTGTGGTCCAGAGTCCAGGGCTGGACCCTCCTTCTGCTCTTTCTAGCCAATTGTCTTCAACCCGCCCTCCCTTTCAGAGCTGCAGTGTCCTCAGAACGATGCTGATAATAGTTTCCTGATGGGGCTGGAGGAAATTCCTGGGAAAGCAGGCTGGGCGGAGTCCAGTGCCAGGGCATTCATTGCTCAACACACAGGAAGTAACTCTCTTCACATTCGATCTTACGGTGTGTGGGGACTTAAGAGTGATGCAAACGATTGGATATGTTTTTTAAAAAAGATTTATTATTTAAAAATATTACGTGTATGAGTTTTCCCTGCATGTGTGTCTGGGCTCCACGTGTGTCTGGATCCTGCAGAGGTCAGAATAAGGCCTCAGCGTCTCTGAACTGGGCTTGCGGATGCGCTGAGCCACACTGCGGGCGCTGTAATTCTGAACCTGGGTGCTCTGCCAGAGCAGTGAGTGCTCTTTTCATTGCTTGTTTTGTTTTTAGAGACAGGGGTTCTCTGTGTAACAGCCCTGGCTGTCCTGGAACTAGCTCTGTAGACCAGGCTGACCTAGACCAGGAACCTCCCAGATGCTGAGCACACCTGGCCAGTGGGTGCTCTTAATGGCTAAGTTGTCTCTCCAACCCCAAATGATTAGACTTTGATATATGTTCCTAACAAGGAAAAATAAATTTTTTTAAAGGCAGAGTCTCATGTAGCCCAGGCTGGCCTTACACTTTCTATATAGCTGAGGATGACCTTCTCTCCTGCCTCTACCCCTCAACCTTGCCCCTGAATGCCAGATTGCAGGTATGTACACTACTGAAGTCCACACACTCAGTTTATGTGGTGGTGGGGATTGAACCCAGGGCTTCATGCACATTAGGCAAGCAACCTACCAACTGAGCTATATCCCCAAACCTAAAAAAAAAATGTTTCTTATCTCATTGAATGCTTCAATATTGGTTTGTATTTTGTTTTATTCAGCCGTGTTGGGGTATTTCTTTTTCTGAGCCACAGACAGGCCACCTGTGAAATACCCATCTTGTCCCTTTCAGGTGACTCTTCTGATTTGTGTTCTTACAGAATGCCATGAACCTGACCTCAGGCTGGGGCGCTAGCTCCATGGTAAGGCACTTGTATAGCATGTGCATGGCCCTGGGTTCCATTCCCCAACATCATAAAACAACGCAAACGATAAAAATGTCACCTGATTCACCCACAATGCCCTCAGCTGGTTGGCCCAGGCTATTGAAAGTGCTGCCCCCACCCCCAATGAGTGCTGTGGGACTCATGCCTTTCTCTTGCTTTTCCCTTCAGTTGTGGCTGTCTACCTAAAGGGGTCCTGGTGGTCCGTTGAAGACATCCTAAGAACTTCTGATCCCACCAGGGAAGGGATCATGAAGGTGAGGGGATATGATTTTAAATGAACATTTGCAAAACAGGTTTCCGAGGTCTTTTTACTGGGGCGTGTGTTAATAAATTAAGGCTGAACAGCAAGCATCTTTATTGGGGAACCACTTCTTAACTGCCCGAAGAATGGTTTCCTCTGTGGCTATGTTGTCTAGCTCCCTGTATTCATTCCATGGGCTGCCCTGTGGGGGTACCAAGTCTGGCATGCTTACACAACAAACTTTTCCCTGTCTCTTGAATCTGAAGGCTGGAGGTCTGAAGTCACAGAGTATTTCTTTGGAGGGCTGAGGGAATCTGTTGTATGCTGTATCCCTACTTCTGGTTGCTCTTAGCAATTCTTTGACCAGAAGATGGCGGTGTTCATGTGTCTCCACATCCCCATCTTTGGAAACATTGTCAGCCTGTGTTGAGACCCCTTTTGATAAGGACATCATTTGTATTGGACTTTGGAAGAGTAATGTACCATCATAGCTCGATCACCAATAAAAACCCATTCCAAATAAGTTCCCTTAGCAGGTACTGGTGGGGATTTCAACATCTTTTAGGGGCACACTCTTCCATGCTATTAGCGTCCTGCCACTGAGGAAAACAGGAACACATGACCGGTCACCAGACACCTGACTACTGTTCAGTCTGCTTTACCATCCTGAGTGCCTCTCATGCCTCAGTTTGTAAACTTCAATCTGTCCCATTTCTCTGCTGTGTTGAGCAGTTTTTCTGTTGAGTATATTTAGGTCATGGTTATGGATAGAAGATTTGGAAATGAGTTGGTCTGTCTTGAATATTTATTATCCCAGCTTCTTCATGAGGCTGGTCTAACTTCAGAATCTTCGAGGTCTTTTTTGTGTCCTTGGAGGCGCAGGCTTGAGTAACCTAACCAGTGAGTGATTTAGTTGGGTGTGAACCTCGGTGCCCCTAACGTCAGGCCTGATGCCTTTCAGGTGCTGTGGTGTGGTAGAGCAATGGTAGGTAACGCAGGGGCCTGGGATGGTGAGGGTGAAGGCAGGCAGCGGCGAGCAGCTTCTCAGAGTGTGAGAGAGTAGCTGAACTTCAGCTGAGGTGGGGCTAAGGAGGGAGGCAGGAATTGATGGAGAGAGAGCTGACTGTGTGCCTAACTGCTTGCTCATTTGGCTGGCAGATTTATTTTCATTATGTAGGTGAGATAACGATAATGCTCTGCATCATCTTGGAATGGTATGTCTTTCCACAGTCATCTAGCCAACCACTCACTTCTTCCTGTGGGGTTCAGTAAGTGCTGAGTGAAATGTCAACATTTGTTTGCATTCAGTTTGGAGAATGAGTTTATGGTGTAGTTTCTTCTGTCGAACAATTCAAACATTGAGTCTGAGGGCTGAGCGCATGGCTCAGTGTGTAAGAACCCCTGCTCTGCAAGTGGAAGGACCTGAGTTCGAATCCTCAGCACCCATGCAAAAAGCCAGGCATAGTTGTGTGTACTCCATCTGTGAGGGGAGGAGACAGATGAACCCCAAGAGCTCTCTGGATGGCCCTCTGAGACAAGATGGCAAACTTCTGCTTCAGTGAGAGACTGTTCCAAGGCAGTAAGGCTGACACAGGAAGACACTCAAGGTCCTGCTGCGGCTTCTCTATGGGTTCTCACATTCCCACACTCAAGTACATGCACCATACAAGCACACAAACACACAATTGAGAATTGAAAATTAAGTCCTACTTTAAGCAAGCTTCATTGACGTGTAATTTGTATGCCATAAATTTACTCTAAAAATGTACAATCCCATGATGTTTAATAGACTTAAATCAATCACTCCACAGCATTTTCATGATCCTAACTCTGCTTTTAGCTGAACGACAGTCCCGCATATGGGTAGACTATATTTTATTATCCGTTCATCACTGGATGGGTATTGAGTAGTGTTCACGTCTAAGCTGTCATGAGTCTTTGTGTGTGACTTTTGATGAGGACATAGACTTGGAATTTTCTTGAGTATATACCTAGGAGCATAATTACTGGTCACATGGTGTCTCTCTAGTCCATATTTTGAGGAACTGCCAGACTGTCCTCCACAGTTACTGTGTCACCTGACTTACCCCCCGCAGCACTAGCGGGTTTCAGTCTTTCCACGTCCTCAGCAGCACACGCTGTTGTCGGCCACTTACATTCCCATCTGCAGTCCTTTTTTTTTTTTTTTTTAAAGATTTATTTATTACATATACAGTGTTCTGCATGCATGTATCCTTGCAGGCCAGATGAGGGCGCCAGATCTCATTACAGATGGTTGTGAGCCACCATGTGGTTGCTGGGAATTGAACTCAGGACCTCTGGAAGAGCAGCCAGTGCTCTTAACCTCTGAGCCATCTCTCCAGCCCCCCATCTGCAATCCTTTGACTGGAACCTGTCCCCATAGGCTTGGGTATCGGGGCACTCGGTCCCCAGTCCATTGTGCTGTCTGGGGAGTTAGGGTGGGCTTTGAGGTTTTAGAGTCTTGCCTCTCATTCTGTTCCCTCTCTCTCTTCTTTCTGTGTATGTTTTTCCCACCATGATGGACCCTGTCCCTCTGGAACCTTAGCCAAAGTCACCCTTTTCTTCCTTCAGTTACTTCCGGTAATGGTGTGTTATTACAGCAACTGACAAGTGGCTTGTGCACCATCCTGCAGGTGTGAAGTGGTACCCTAGAGATGTGTTGATGTGCGTTCCCTGACGGCCAGGAGACCGAGCATCTTTTCTTGTGCTTAACGGCCGTTTGTATGTTCTCTCTCTTGGAGAATGCCTGTCACGATCCTTCCTTAGCCAAAATCACTTTTTTGATTGGAATATTTGAATTTTTATTGTTAAATTGTAAGAGTTTCCCACATATTTTCCCTGCAAGCCTTTTATCACATATTTGTGATAAAAGAACTATCATATATTTGCTATTTAAAAAAAAAAACTTGGATGACTCTTTTCCCATTCTGTAAGCTTCCTGTTTTAAAAAAAAATGATCTGGATTCAGTGGACCCAATAGATGCTATTAAAGATGTTCTGCCAAGGGTTTCTTCCAGAAAATTAATGCTGCCTTGAAATTCAGCGAAGGACCATGATGCAGCTGTGTGTGCTGTGTCCTAGCCCTTTTCTCACAGGCTATTTGTGCTAAGAAGACTGATTTGTTCCTTAGACTTCCAGGATGAGAGTTTCTCATTTCCTATCTTTTCCAAGTCTAGATTGGGAGCCCACCCCCAGTTTTCTGAGAGTGTCCTGTGTAAGTGCATGCTCTGAATAGGGGCATTCTACCCCTATCTATGCCCTTCCCCCTTCCCCCATGTCCTCCCCCATGTCCTCCCCCATGTCCTCCCCCATGTCCTCCCCCATGTCCTCCCTCCATGTCCTCCCCCATGTCCTCCCTCCATGTCCTCCCCCATGTCCTCCCCCATGTCCTCCTCATGTCCTCCCCATGTCTTCCCTCCATGTCCTCCCCATGTCTTCCCTCCATGTCCTCCCCATGTCTTCCCTCCATGTCCTCCCCATGTCTTCCCTCCATGTCCTCCCCCATGTCCTCCCTCCATGTCCTCCCCATGTCTTCCCTCCATGTCCTCCCCCATGTCTTCCCTCCATGTCCTCCCCATGTCTTCCCTCCATGTCCTCCCCATGTCTTCCCTCCATGTCCTCCCCATGTCTTCCCTCCATGTCCTCCCCATGTCTTCCCTCCATGTCCTCCCCATGTCTTCCCCCCATGTCCTTCCCCATGTCCTCCCCCCATGTCCTCTCCCCATGTCCTCCCCCATGTCCTCCCCCCCATGTCCTCCCCCCATGTCCTCTCCCCATGTCCTCCCCCATGTCCTCCCCCCCATGTCCTCCCCCCATGTCCTTCCCCATGTCCTCCCCCCATGTCCTCCCCCATGTCCTCCCCCATGTCCTCTCCCCATGTCCTCCCCCCATGTCCACCCCCATGTCCTCCCCCATGTCCTTCTCCATGTCCTCTCCCATGTCCTCCCCCATGTCCTTCTCCATGTCCTCTCCCATGTCCTCCCTCCATGTCCTCCCCCATGTCCTTCTCCATGTCCTCTCCCATGTCCTCCCTCCATGTCCTCCCCCATGTCCTCCCCCATGTCCTTCTTCATGTCCTCTCCCATGTCCTCCCCCATGTCCTCCCCCCCATGTCCTTCCCCATGTCCTCCCCCCCATGTCCTTCCCCATGTCCTCCCCCATGTCCTCCCCCATGTCCTCTCCCCATGTCCTCCCCCCATGTCCTCCCCCCATGTCCACCCCCATGTCCTCCCCCATGTCCTCCCCCATGTCCTCTCCCATGTCCTCCCCCCATGTCCACCCCCATGTCCTCCCCCATGTCCTTCCCCATGTCCTCTCCCATGTCCTCCCCCCATGTCCACCCCCATGTCCTCTCCCATGTCCACCCCCATGTCCTCCCCCATGTCCTCCCCCATGTCCTTCCCCATGTCCTCCCCCATGTCCTCCCCCCATGTCCTTCCCCATGTCCTCCCCCCATGTCTACTCCATGTCCTCCCCCCATATCCTCCCCCATGTCCTCCTCCATGTCCTCCCCCACGTCCTCCCTCCATGTCCTCCCCCATGTCCTTCTTCCATACATGAGTATTTCCTTCTGTTGTTTTTAAGACTTTGTCTAAACTTTTTTTTGAAATCAGGTTTTGTTTCTTAGCCACTTATTTTTTCACACATTACTAGAAAAATCTCCTTGAATGCTGTCTCTGTTAATGCAATTAGTGGTCCCAATGATGGCTTAGAAATGGATCTTAGTGTTATGTTTTTGGAAATGCTTCTAAGTCAAGATGGCATGTCCCACATTTTTTTCTTCCTGTAATGGAATTGGACAAATTAAGCCCACTCCCTTTTCCTCCTTCTTCTCCTGCCAGGGTTTGATTGGATGTTTCCTTTCTGCCACGTGCAGCCTGCTTCTCCTCTGGCTTCATAGGTTGAGAAATGCCGCCTCCCAGATGGTCCCCATTAGCTCTGGAGACCAGCTCGTTCTTAAAGCTCAGCCTCCAATCTGGCTGCCACTGTCAGATAGAAAGGGAAGTGGTCAGACCCGCACATCTTTTCCTCTTCTAAGAGCTGGCCCCCGGTGAAGGGGACGTGCTTTACATCCTGCACTCACGAAGAAGTCTGTGGACACTGGACACTTTATGTGGATGCTAGGGTGAGCTGCCTTATTATTAGTCAGCATTTTAAAGGCTGTGGGCCAGTGAAGACGGTTCTGTGGGAAAAAGTGCTTGCTGTGAGCCTGCTGATCTGAGTTTGAGTCCTTAGACCCTTGTATGGTGGAAGGAGAGGACTGAGTCTATGGAGCTGTCCTGTGACCTCCACACGTGGACCATGTGTCTACACATGTACATCGTGTGCTAGCATGCATGTGCGTGTGTGTCCACATGCATGTGTATCTGTGTGTGTGTGTGTGTGTGTGTGTGTGTGTGTGTGAGAGAGAGAGAGAGAGAGAGAGAGAGAGAGAGAGAGAGAGAGAGAGAGAGAGAGAGAGAGGGCACATACATACACAACAATAGCAACAGACAAGTGTTCTAGAGCTTACTCAAGGGATCTTATCCCCTGAACTGAATCTTAAAGAAGAATGAATGGCTGAGGTCCTCTAAGCACAATGATAGTGAAGATGTTGGGCAGGATAGTCATTTTGGGATCTGGTGTTAAACCTCAAACTAGGAGGCTGGGTAGATGGCTTATGTGGTAAAGTGCATGCCAGGCAGGCATGAGGACCTGAGTTCAATCCGCAGAACCCACATAAAAAGTTGGATATGGTGGCACATGCTTTGGAGACCAGAGCCTGGGACTCAGAGACAGAGGGATCCCTGAGGCTCACTGGCCAGCCAGCCTAGCCTGTTTGGTGCGTTCCAGTTTCAGTGAGAGACCCTGCCTCAAACATTAAAGTGGACAGTGCCTGAAGAATGATGATACTTGATGTTGACCCCCAACACACACACACACACACACACACACACACACACACACACACACACACCCCATCATATACAGGCACCATCCGTATGAATAGTAACATACAACGTAAATAAGTAAAATTGACTGTTAAGACCATGCAGTGATGTTTTTAATGAATGCCCCCATTCCCAAAACCTGATGGATGAGGAAGCAGAAGGGAATCAGGGTGTGTGGGCTTGAGCGGGTGTGTGCTGTTTGGAATGAAGAGCCCTGGCCTGTGCTTCCAGCCTGTTTCTGAGCTAGCCCCAGCACAGCTGTCTCTCAGGGTGTCATTGGAATGAGACGGTAAAACGGATGGCATGCACTCACTTAACCTCTTTGAGCTTCAATTTCTGCACCTGTCAGCCGGGCCTTCCCCAGCAGATGAGAATCAGGTGACAACACGTGGGCGGAAGTCACAGCTCCGGGGGTGTGGTGGATCCGGTGGTAATGTGGATCCACGTGCACACACGTGCCCACACATGCACCGCATTGGCTGTCACGCAGCGAAGTTGTAGGATAAAACCCAGGGCTGTGAGTCAGTCATTGTGTGAGTGGCTGGCTGCTTTCACCCTTTACAGCGATTTTATCAGTTACCTGTGCCGCCTAGACGGATGTTGGCAGGATCAATAGATCATAGCCTGGCTGTGTAGCCAGACATGGTCAGGTAGCTTTGAGTCCAGAAGAGAGACCCTGATTTCAGCCACACGTTTGCCCTTTCGTACTCACAATCACAGACAGGAACACGATATCATTTTTGGCTTGTGTAAGAGAAAGCCTGCAACTCGGAGGGGCCTAAATTTGACCACAGGGATGAGTCTGCTTGGGACAGGAGGGTTCTAGTGTATAGCTTAGTTCAAGGTGGGCCTCAGGTCCTAGTAATGCCCTGGGGTTGGGACGGCAGCATGTGCTTGAAATCTGTCATAAGTTGTGAAAATCAGTGGCTTTCGCCGTGGCGATGATCTCCCCCCTGGGGTGAGGATGTCACTGCTATAAAAATGGCAGATTAGGTTTATTTCAGGACACAGCCAGTCATCTCTTGGAATGGCTGACCTGGCCACCTTAGAGGCAACTTTCTGTTCTGTTACCCTCAGCTGGTCACACTCCGTGGACCCGAGTGTTCCCTGGCACTGATACTCCATACTACACTGTGATAAATCAGTGGTATTGAGACCCCACAATTCACGTCCCCATCAAGAGCATCCTGCCACACCTGGCCACGCCACATGCTGCCATTCTTGTCTGGTCTCAGTGGTGGTGGTTCTTTCTTCTCTCTTTTAAGGTTCGGTCCTTCGGGGAAAGGATTGTCCTTTATGTTCTCAACACCATTGTTTTTGGAAGACTGGAGAGAGATCTGGATGACGATGACATGTTTTTCTTACCTCACCCTGCGGAGGAGCAAGCTAAGATTCTGTGGAGGGATGGAGCGGCAGTTGGATTTTATTCAATCAAAATGAAAGGTGAGGGTGGGGGTGCACGGTCTCTGAGGTGCAGGGTGGGGTGGGGCGCCTTGGATGTCTGTCCATCTCTGTAGAGCCCCTCAGCATGAGCATTCTGTGGACTTGTGTGGATTGGGAAGCACAGCTAATTAAACTTAAATAAGCCCAAAGCATGGGTTTCATTTTCATACCTCTGGAAGTCTTCTCCTTGGTTCCCCAGGAAGAACCGTGCGGCCCTACCACAGAGAACAGCGTCCATGCCTGAAGCTTAATGCTTTCCCTTTATGTTAACGTTTAGCTGTCAGGAAAAACACTATTGCTAACAGCTGACGCGTGTTCAGGAAGCACCCTCGATGCCAAGACTTACAGACATTACCTCAGAAGACAAGACAGGGAATTGGCCACGAAAACACGGTTAGGTTAGACAATAGCGACTTCCTCCTAGGACCTTGGCAAGCAGTAGGCGTGCAGCCATTGGGATGAAGGTGTCTGTCCGTCCTCTCAGGTCGCTGCTTTCTCTAATAGTTTCTTCAGCCTTTAAAGACTATCACCGTCTGACCCCAGCTGGTTCCACCATTACCACCACTTGCTTCTTATAAAGTTATTCATTTTAAAAATTACTTTAAAAAGTTACATGTATTTATTTGGTGGCGGGGGGTGGGGGTGGGGTGGCACAGGTGAGGAGGTCAGAGCACAACTTGTGGGGGTCTGTTCGCACCTCTCACAGTATGGGTTCTGCGGATCAAGCTCAGGCCATCAGGCGTGGTTGGATGTACTCTGAGCAAGCTCACTGGCAGAAAATTACCAGTTTTAGTGACAATTAGGTTTCCCAGAAAACCACCATGCATGTGCTCTTTTTGGAGGGAAGTGTTGTTCTTGGGAGATAAAGAGGCTGATTATTGTTTTGAACCGTGTTCACATTGTGTGTGTGTGTGTGTGTGTGTGTGCACATGCATGCGCGTGTGTACGCGCTCATTCTACTTGCCCAGGATGGAATGAAGCCCTTTCCTCCCTCCTTCCCCTCAGCCTCCCCTCTTCCTCGGTCATGTGACCAGATTCTCATGCTTTGCCCATTTGTTGAATGTCAGCTGTGGTCAGTTCTAGGTGCTTTGGCACATGCCTGTCAGCTGCGGTCAGTTCTAGGTGCTTTGGCACATGCCCATTTCAGTAGCTTCCCTCTTGACAGTCCTGGCCCTGTGACTATAACCAGTCTTTATACCTCTTCAAAGTTGTTATATTTCTGATTTATTAATTTCGGATAGATGAATGGGCCTGGAGAATTATTAAGATGAAGGGGAAGTGTTTATAATTCATCTTTCCTGAAACATGTTGTTGTCTCCGTTAAAAAAAAAAAAACAACCCCAAAATCTAAATAGCCAAGCTTAACTCTGAGAGAATCATGTGTAGCCTCAATAACTGTCCTTGTAGGTCTTTAGGAGTTCTGGGTCTCCTGGCAGAGCCAGGTCATAACTAGAGTCCTGGTCAGGACTGACTGGCTAGTAAATGTTGGGTTAGAGGAGCTTGTCTTTATTGAATGAGGAATTCAGGTTGGTGAATTTCCGTAAAGCCTCCATTATCCTGTTCATTTTTCTCCCTTCTGATCTTGGCATATGTAACAGGTTTCTTTTTTTAAACAATTCGTAGAAAACTCACACAGTCAATTAACCTGGGTTCACAGGGGCTCACAGAGACTGAACTGACAACCAGGGAGCCTGCATGGGACTGACCTAGGCCCTCTGCCTATATGTTACAGTTGTGTAGCTTGGTCCTCTTGTGGGACTCCTAACAGTGGGAATAGGGGCTGTCTCCAACTCTTTTACTGGCTTTTGGGACCCTGCTCCTCATACTGGGTCTCATTGCCCAGCCTTAATACATGGGGAGGTGCTTAGTCTTACTATAACTTGATACTCGATGTTTTGTTGATACTCATGGGAGACCTGCCCTTTCCTAAACAGGAATAGAAAGAAGAGTGGATTGGGGGGTGGGAGCAGAGGAGGAGGGGACTGGGAGGAGAGGAGGGAGGGGAAACTGCAGTCAAGATGCAAAATAAATAATAAACAAATTTATTTTAAAGATGCATTCTGTTTTTATTTATGTGCCATTGTATGTGCCTGTGTGTATGTATGTGTGTTTACCTGTGCTCACCTATGGGGGTCAGAAGAGGGTGTTGAGTACCATGGTGCTGGAGTTACAGGTGGCTGTGAGCCTTCTGACATGGGTGCTGGGAACTGAACTCCTGTCCAGTCCTCTGCAAGAGCAGCAAACGCTCTTACCTACTGAGTGATTCTCCAGCTCAGGTTTCTCCAACTCCAGGCTTCTTAATACATCTAGAAGACATTTTAGGAACAAGACTGTCTGCCATCATCCTTCCTCTAGGTGTTCCTGTGGAGTGTTAGAGTCCTGAGCAGAGGGCATCTGAGCTAGGGGGCCTGACCAAATAGCTCATCTATATTTTGTCTGTCTATCTATCTATCTATCTATCTATCTATCTATCTATCTATCTATCTATCTATCTATCTATCATCTGTCTGTCTGTCCGTCCGTCCGTCCGTCCGTCCATCCATCTATCTATTTATTTATTTACTTACTTAGGTGTTTTTGATGCAGGGTTTCTCTGTGTAGCCTGGCTGTTCTGGAACTCATTCTGTAGACCAGGCTAGCCTCAAACGCAGATATCTGTCTGCCTCTGCCTCCTGCCTCCGTGCTGTGATTAAAGGTGTGCATCACCATACTGGGCCCTCCCAAGAATCTCTTAAAAAAGGGCTGGAGGCTGCTAAGTCCAGAGAAGATGCTTATGTGAGTGGCTTTGTCTTTTTAGTTTTTTTTTTTTTTTTTTGGTTTGTTTGTTTTGAATTGCCATTCTATTTAAAGTACAGATGGGTGGATCTTTTTCTTTGGATCTCATGGTTGTAGAGGTCCTTTACTAGCTTTTGCTAGTATAGACAAAAAAAAAAAATTTCTGGTCTACACGCTCCTTGACAAGGCATAGACCCACTGCCTCCCAGAGTCAGCGGAGAGCATGGCTCCCAGAGCTGGCAGTGAATTACCTCCACCATGTTGGGAAGCTGAGGTAGGCGGAGCCAGCAGCCAAGGCTGCCATTTCAGTCCTAGCGATGCTGTGGTTTAAAGCAATAGATTCACAAAAAGACAGATTCAGATGGAATAAACCTCTAAATGGTTTACATTATGTGTAAAAATGCTCATAGGCGTGGAAGAGAGAGGAAAAGGAGGATAGACAGTTATATAAAGAAATAGTTTTAAATAAAATAAGGCCTTTAAAGAGACAGTAAAAGTAATATAAAAATAAGCCAGGTAAAGATAGAAATTACACAGAGAGTCTGGATTATATTGTCTTTGGGATTTTTAACCACAGAAAGACATTTGATTGTAAAGACTGCTGAGTTAAGCCAATATATATGTTTTAAAGGTATCTTGACTTCAAAATTTGTGTCTAAGGATATGTTGCTTTGGAAAAGAGGTTCTACTTTTGTTTCCATAGAAGATGAGAACTTATGGGTTGCTTCCAAGCTAATATGGTTTGATTAAGGAAGACCTCTCTGAGAGGTCTCCAGATGTTCCAACATCCAAAACAGCTTCAAGGCAACTGGCTCAGACAATGCAGCCTCACAGACTATTCCAGTCAGGACTTGACTATAATCTTAATTTTCTCAGGATCCCCATAAGATTTCCAGTGCCCTCAACCAACAGGAAGTAGTATGAGAAGCTACTGTTTATAAATGTTTATTTTTATTTAAAGGGGGTTGTTTATAAATGTAATCTCTTTCTAAAAAAGAAAAGGGGATAGAGATATGATAGGATAAAAGGATAGATTATTGAATCTACTTTTTTGTTTTTTGTTTTTTTTTTCTTCTTTTTTCAAGACAGGGTTTCTCTGTGTAGCTTTGCGCCTTTCCTGGAACTCACTTGGTAGCCCAGGCTGGCCTCGAACTCACAGAGATCCGCCTGGCTCTGCCTCCCGAGTGGAATCTACTTTTAAAGAGCAACAACTTGTTGAAAATGTTTTACATTGCTATAGATTTTAGTTTATTACAAATTTAAAGTTAATTTTGTTATACTGCATGTATATTTCTGCTCTTAAGGTATTATGTTTATGTAGCTTATTTAAAATTGTAATATATAATTAAGAAATACAGATTAATAGTCATCTAGGATAATCAAAAATAGTTAAGTTTTCTATGTATACACAGATATATTTCAATTAGGTGGGTAATCTTCAAACACTTCAAAGACCTACAGAATATGGCATTTAAAATGTTTTAAAAACTTAGACTTGGGGCTGGAGAGATGGCTCAGAAGTTAAGAGCACTGGCAGCTCTTCCAGAGGTCCTGAGTTCAATTCCCAGCAATCACACAATAGCTCACAACCATCTGTAATGAGATGTGGTGCCCTCTTCTGGGGTATAGGAATATATGCAGACAGAACATTGTATACATAATAATAAATAAATCCTAAAAAAGCCTTAGACTTTTCTGGACACTGATACATGCCTGCTCCTGGCAGAACCAATCTACTTAGAAAAGATGATGGGCGTCAAAGAAACTCCATATAGATTTTGCTCTCTTCTTGGTAAAAATTAGCCATTTAGGCAAGAAACTGCTCTTGCCTGGACTGCTTGATAATATGTTATATAAATTGGACATGCAGGACCCATAGGAAGGTGACCACTGAACTTTGCAAGGCGAGATGGTTCTTCAGGTTCCTGCTTCACAGAAGAAACTTCCAGACATTCTGCAGGACACAGAGAGAAGCAACTGATGAACTTTGCCAATAGGCGAGACAATACTTCAAATTTCCTGTTTCACTAAAAAGTCTGCCAGAGACTCTAGGCCTGTAGGCTGAAGATGGATGCCTCAGCATTACAGAGGAACTTTGGATGACTATCCAGGCAGCCAGATGTCTCTGTCATGTCTAGAATTATGGAAGTTGCTTGCAATGCACTTCCTGTTTACTTAGCGAATATTTATATCCTACTGGGGTCTTTGATGGAGTTGAAGACTAGATATGAAACTTTAGACTCACAATTATAAGATAGATGATAGAATATTTTCTTTTTTTTTTTTCTTTTTTTTTTTGTTTTTCGAGACAGGGTTTTTCTGTGTAGCTTTGCGCCTTTCCTGGAACTCACTCTGTAGACCAGGCTGGCCTCGAACTCACAGAGATCCGCCTGCCTCTGCCTCCCAAGTGCTGGGATTAAAGGAGTGTGCCACCACCGCCCGGCGAATATTTTCTTTAATTTTGCCAAATACAAATAGACTAGATATTATAACTATAATTCTTGCTTGATAACTGTTTTGTTATATGTAATTTTACTATGTTAAAGTTAAAACCTTCCTTTTTGATTAGACAGAAAAGGGGAAATGCTGTGGGATAATGATCTTATACACTGGTTTAATAAAACACTGATTGGCCAGTAGCCAGGCAGGAAGTATAGGTGGGGTGAGCAGACTAGGAGAATTCTGGGAAGAGGAAGGCTGAGTCAGGAGTCACCAGGCAGACACAGAGGAAGCAAGATGACAAGGCAGAATTGAGAAAAGGTACCAAGCCATGTGACTAAACATAGATAAGAATTATGGGTTGATTTAAGTGTAAGAGCTAGTCAGTAATAAGCCTGAGCTAATGGCTGAACAGTTATAAATAATATTAAGCCTCTGAGTGGTTATTTTATAAGTGGCTGTGGGACCTCAGGCCAGGTGGGACCGGAGAAACTTCTGACTACAATTAATAGCAGTGTTTATTGATTTCTGTACTTCTGTTGGTTGGATTATTGTTTGTTTTTCCTTTTTTCCTTATTTGTATTAGGAGTTTGCTAGTTTGTGGTGGACATGATAGATTCCTTCCTAGTGCTTGCTCCTTTGTTGATCTATTCCTCTCATGAAGTTTATTCTTTCCTTTGTTCTTGTGATGGTGAATTTTTTTCTTTATGTTTTCTATGATGCTGTTGGGTGGCCATCAACTACCTTGGTGTGGGTTTGTCTCAGAATGTCCTTATTATTCCATCGACTTTTAAAGATAGTTTTGCTGGCTTTAGCAATCTTAATTGGCAGTTATTTATTTATTTATTTTCAGTTCTTGAAATATATCATTCCTTGCTTCCCTGGCTTCTAGTATTGTGACAACAGACCTGATATTATCTGGACATTTCTTCCTTTGTAGGTAAGTTGGCATTTCTACTGAAGAGTTTTCAGTCTTGCTTTCTTGTTTTGGAGTTTGACACCATGACTATATGCTGGGGGAGATTTTTTCTCAGGTTGTGTTTCTTTAGAGTTCTGAATACCTCTTGTGTTTGGATATGTATTTCTCTATGTTTGGGCAATTTTCTGCTATAATTTCATTGACTAGATTCTCCATACCTTTAGTGTTTCTGTAAGCTCCTTCTATCTCTGTGTTCTTAAGTGTGGTCCCTTGATCACATCCCAGAATATTTGGATGTTGTGGTCATACCTATTGGTAGGGGCCTTTTAAAAAATTATATTTTACCTACTATTGTCTGAGAGGGAGTCACACAAGTGCCATGGTATGCATATGCCATGATGGATATGTGGAGGTCAAAGGTCAACGGGTGGGAATCAGTTCTTAGGTGGGTCCTGGGAATTTAAGTCAGGTCTTCAGGCTTTTGGCAAGGGCCTTTACCCATTGATCTATCTCAACAGCACAGTGCTCACTTGTTTGGCTAGTTTAATTTATTGATGTTTAAATGAAGTGTGTGTTCGTCTGCCTTGACCTCTAGGCTTGATCTTTTTCCTGCTTGCTCAAGTCTGTTACTGATGCTTCTCTCTGTCTCTGTCTGTCTGTCTCTCTCTCTCTCTCTCTGTGTATGTTCCTCACTCTCCAGAGACAGTGTTTCTCTGTGTATCTCTGGCTGTCCTATAACTCACTTTGTAGATCAGGTTGGCCTCAAACTCACAGAGATCCTCCTGCCTCTGCCTCCCAAGTGCTGGGATTAGAGGTGTGCACCTCCATGCCTGGCTTCATTGTGTTTTTCATTTGATTCATTGAGCTTTTTCTTTTCAAACACTTCTATTTTTCCCTAAATCTTAACTTCCTTATAGAATTGTCTGCCATATTGTGTCTTTTTCATCCTTATTGCTGATTTTCTTATGTATTTTACTGCCCTTTTCTAATGTTGCTGACTTTCCTTTCCAGATCCTAGGTTGCGTTTATTTGCTTGTTTGTATCTTCTTTCAGGTTATTGATCATTTTTACCGGAAAACTTGAGAAATCTTCACTTGGCTATAGGGATTCCATATGCATTTCTTTCTTTCTTTTTTTTTTTAAACTCTCTCTTCAAAGTTCTTTTCAACTTTCACTTACAGTACTTGTTGACTGTCGGTCTCGTGCCAGTATTTAGCCTTGTGAAGCAAGAGTCCCTTATGCCATCGTCTGGACTTCTGGGGCCATCACTTTCTTTCTTTTTTTTTTTTTTTGAATAAAGTTTTATTGGTACACAGCCATACTCGGATGACTTCTTTTGCACTGTAACTGCAGAGTCCAGGAGCTGCAGCTGAAACCTGATCTCCAAAGGCTAAAGTATTTTCTATGCCATTCTTACAGAAACCTTTCATGGACCCGGGTTCTAGAGACTGCATTGGAAACATTTCCTATGAAAACAAAACAATTTAATTAAAACTGTTAGTGGAATTCAGGAGCATTTAGAGTGCCACCTTAATAGCTGTTTAACTGCCCTGAGCTCCAAGGCTTTTGTCTTTATCTTGTAGATGGCCCCAGAACAGACCCAATAGCATAATTATAACAGAAAGATTATACTAACACTTAGCAAATACCAGCCTGCTTAGCCATTTCTGTTTTGAGTCTCTAGTTCAGGAGTATCCCTAGTGTCTCATCATCTGCTCTCAGGCTCTTTGATTGGCAAATGTGCCCACTTGATCTAAATTTGTTTTTTTTCCAGCCATTCCTCTTTTTTTTTTTTTTTTTTTGGTTTTTTGAGACAGGGTTTCTCTGTGTAGCTTTGTGCCTTTCCTGGGACTCACTTGGTAGCCCAGGCTGGCCTCGAACTCACAGAGATCCGCCTGGCTCTGCCTCCTGAGTGCTGGGATTAAAGGCGTGCGCCACCACCGCCCGGCCCAGCCATTCCTCTTAATATTGCACAGAGCAGCTGCCATCCTCAGTGTATTTCCTCCCAGGATTTTCAGGGCAACAATGTGTGGATGATTGGCACCCATCTAGTTGACTGCTACCTACTCTACATTTGGTTATTTTGTATCTGTCAGTCCACACCAGAGCTCTCTTTGTCACATCTTGGATATCTTGATTCTCAGTAACAGCTGGGCAGGGTGGTCATGGCCGTTGTCATGTAGAAATACTGACCTTTGAACTTTTCCGTACAGACAAGCCTCTTGTCTGAAGTAGATACAGTTTCTTCTGTTACTTTCTGGGTGCTGGCTCCCGTCCTTTCTTGGTGGGCTACTGGTGAATTCTGATTCAGGCATTCCAAGACGTCACACATATCTGCTTTAAGTAAGTCCTTTTCCCATTGTTGGGTTTGGACATTGTTGTTGCAGACAGCCTGTTGGCTCCATCTTGATTCCCCTTTGGTCTCAGGACTGCCCATGCTCTTGGAAGTGAAGACTTCTGATTGTTTACAGTGCTGCACTGTGTCTTCATCATTTCGTCACAGGTACCCAGCTGATCATGCCTTTCTTTCACAGGAAGTTGGTGCCTGTATGATCCAGCCATCTGTGGTGACCTAAATTAACTTTGTCTACCCTGTTGTTGAATGTGATGTGTTAACATTCATTGTATGTTTTTCTTTGATATTCAAATGATTTATCCAATTTTTCCCCCTGTTCTTGGCTTTCTTTTTCTTTTTCTTTTCTTTTTTTTAAATTCCTTGGAATGTTACACTGTACATAGTTTTTGGAGAATGTTCCCTCATTTTCTTGCAAGGAGGTGTTTCTTGCAAGTTTGGTAGAACATGTCTCTAAAATCACCTGAGCCTGGTATGTTAGGTGCTGGAGAATTTTAAGCTATTGATGTAGTTGGACATTTCTCTCCTGCTCGACTGTTCCCAAATACCCGAGACCCGCATTCCAAATATTTGACTCTGAGGCTTAATATAAATTATAAATGCTTAGCCAACAGCTCAGACTTACTACTAACTAGCTCTTACATTTTAAGTTCACCCATATTCCTTATTTTACACTCTGCCATATGGTGGTTCCTTTATTAGCATAGCACGTTCATCTCCTGCTCCCTCTGCATCTGGCTGGTGACTCCTGACTCTACCCTTCTCTTTCCCAGCATTCTCAGCTTGGCTTTCCTGCCTAACTTTATCCTGTTTAGCTATTGGCTATTCAGCTTCTTTATTAAACCAATCACAGTGACAAATCTTCACAGTGTACAAAAGCATTTCTCCCCTTTTGTCTAACTAGAAAAGAAGGTTTTAATTTTAACATAGTAAAATTATACATAACAAAAACAGTTATTAAGTAAGAGTCACAGTTACAATATTCAGTCTATTTTTATTTGGCAAATTTATAGAAACTACTTAATTATCTACCCTATCTTGGTATGTCTAAAGTTTTATACCTAATTTGCTTTCTATCATAACTAAAGAAATCTATAAGTTTAACTATTTAGTCTTTAACTCCATCAAAGACCCCAGAGGGTGAAATGTTACTTAATGACAGGGACATCAGGCTGTGGACAGTCACCCTAGGTTCCTCTGCAATGTTGGGGCATCCAACTAGAATATCTGACAGACTTCTCTGTGAAGCAGAGAATTTTGAAGGACTGTCCTAACTTGTCTTGGCAAAGTTCAGCAGTCACTTTTCTTGTCTCCTGCTGGTCCAATTGAGGCTAGTGCAGTTTCTTTGCCCTAGCTTTTGCCTTAAAAAACCTAAACTCCATATGCAGTTTCTTCGATGCCCATCATCTTCTCTGAAGTAGATTGGTGCTGCCAAGAGCAGACATGTCTCACTGCCATGGAAAGTCTTAGGTTATTAAACATATTAAATGCCATAGTCTATAAGTCTTTGAAGTGTTTGAAGACCACCTATCTATCTAAATGTATCTGTTTATGACCTTGAAAACATATCTAACATGACTATGTTTGACTATTATAGATGACTATTAATCTGTATTTCTTAATTATATATTACATTTTTAAATGAGCTGAATAACACAATACCTTAAATAAGAGTAGAAATATACATACAGTATAACAGAAATAACTTTAAATTTGTATCAATAAACCAAAAGCCATACCAATGTAAAATATTTAAGATTAATAGTTGCTTTTTGGATAAAAGTGGATTCATTTATCTGCCTTTTTATCCTATCATTTCTTTTTTTTTTTCCCCGGTTTTTCGAGACAGGGTTTCTCTGTGTAGCTTTGTGCCTTTCCTGGAACTCACTTGGTAGCCCAGGCTGGCCTCGAACTCACAGAGATCTTCCTGGCTCTGCCTCCCGAGTGCTGGGATTAAAGGCATGTGCCACCACCGCTCGGCCTATCCTATCATTTCTATACCCCCCCTTTTCTTTTCAGAATGAGATTCCTGAATCTAATCTCTTTTGTTCAGTTTTTTTCCTGACCATTACCAATAATAATTTGTAACCAACCCCCCTTAAATGATAACAAATACATATAGCCCATTTTTTGAGAATGTGAGCATAGTTTTCTGGACTACTTCCTGTTGATTGAGGGTGTTGGTAACCTTTGGGGGACCCTGAGAAAATTTAAAATAATTGTTAAGTCTTGGCTGGAGTACTGGATCATCTCAGTCAGTAGCCTTGAAGTTGTTCTGGATGCTGGATCACCTGGGTCATCATTTTCATTGGTGTCTGTCCCTTTGCTCTGAAAATATATGAACTTTTAAGGTAACATACATATCTGTATTGGTACAGGTATAGATTGTGCATTGTACACAAGTCAGCCAAAGATGAATTTTTGTTATGTGTTTGAGCAGGTAAAATATGCAACACATGTCTTGTAGTTCTTCTAGGTTTATTTTTTTATGTCTGTAGTCAGGATTTCAGGGGGTCTTCCTTGATCAAACCTGATTTTCTTTAACCCAGAACGAATCCACAGCCTCTCATTTCCTGTGGAAATAAAAGCAAAATCTCTCCCCCAAAGTAACATATCTTTTGACTTAAATTTTCAAGTCAAGGCATTTTTAAAAAATATATAGGTTGGATTAATCTGGCAACATTTATAATCAAATGTTGATTTTTCCTCAGCTGTCAATTCAAAGATAACACAATAACATACAGTATTCAGACTCTCTGTGTATTTTCCATCTTTATGTGGGTTTTTATATTTTCTTTAACTCTATTCCTTTTTAAAGGACTTTATTATTTTAATACTATATTTTTTAATCTAAGACTATATATACTCTTTCTCTTCTCTCACCCAAGTCTATTGTATATTTTTAAACACACTGTAAATTATGTAGACATGATTTTTTTCCTGTTTGAATCCATCTTTACTATATATCACTATCTTTTTTCTGACCACATGAGTCTTTAAACTGCTAAACAGCTTGGTTAGGACCTCTGCCTCTGCCCTGGTGACTGGGTCTGCCCTTTGTGGCTCCTTAAGAGTCCAGCTTCATGGTGGAGGCACTGGAAGAGCCATGTTCACCACCCCAACTCTGGGGAGCTTCTGAACATAAGCTGCCATTGAGCAGCACATTGCCACCTACTACTCACCAACCCCATCCAAGTGTTCAGTAGCAGGGTCTCTCAAAAGAGCCATGCTGTTTTTGCTGCTAGCACTGAGCCAGGAAGCCATTTCTTAAAAGAGCTGTGCCTCTTTTGCTGCTAGCTAACAGCTGACCCAAAAAGACAGTTATCAATAAGCTGTGCTTGACACTGTTCTTTTGTATGTTTAGAATCCTTTTTTAAAAAAGCTTTCTCAGGTTTTATGTGGAAATTCTTGCTGAATGTTTGTACACCATAGGTAGTTGGATGTTTCTCTCCCACCCCCCTGTTCCCAGATAGCCAGTAGCGGCTTCTCAAATAATTGACTTGGAGGCTTAATATAAATTATAAATGTTCAGCCAGTAGCTCAGGCTTATTACTTACATTTTAAGTTCAATCATATTCCTTATTTATATTCTGCCATGCGGCGGCACCTTTATTACCATGACACGTTCATCGTCTGCTCCCTCTGCGTCTGACTGGCTACTCCAGACTCTACTCTTCTCCTTCCTAGCATTCTCAGTTTGGCTTTTCCACCTACCTTTATCCTGTTCCACTGTTGGCCAGTCAGCTTCTTTATTAAACCAATCACAGTGACAAATCTTCACGGTGTACAAAAGGATTATTCCACGGCATATTGATGTAATGTTTTAATGCTCATAGGACATCTCAGTCTTTCTCTTTCCTCTGGAGTCAGTTTTGGTAGGTAGGTTGTATCATCCCAGAGATGGTTCCTTTTTATTTGTTTTCAGATTTATTGGCATGTTCTCTTACCTTTTAAATTTCTGTGGCACCTCTAGTGATGTTGATGCAGGATATTTGAGACATTTCATGGCCTGTTTGTACATGATCCAAGGATATAAGATACCAGATGCTCACCATGATCAAAGATCATTGTCACACCAGTGGAGGTCAACAATGTGTACATATGCAGAGTGGAAGCATAGAAGAGTGAGGAAATGAGGAGAATTAAGAGATTAAAGAAAAGTGAGAGAAACCCTGGAGAACGAGAAGGGTTTCCAAAGGAGGAGAAAGGCACTGAACTCCATCATATAGAGGTTTTAGAGGGTCATGGCAGAAACTGGACATGGGCTGTAGTGTTCTCTGTTTACATTGGTTAATTCTCTGGGCTGTCATGAGCAAAGCTAAGGGAAGGCTCACACGCTCCCTGCCTGTACCCCTAGCCCACCCATATCAATGGTCACGTACTATTCATTATATACTGCCCACCCAACTAGGGGCGGTTGAAGCCCCTGCTCCCTGCCTCTGACTTGAGCTGTTAGGTGTTGATCTGGATGCTGTTACTGCTTCTCACCTTGCAGGTGTCTTGCTAGGTGTCAATTAGATTGTTTGTTTCTTTGAAAAATCTTGACATTTACATGACCGGCTGGCAGTCTTAACCACGACAGAGCGTTAACTCTAGCGTAGCCACCAAGATGCAGCTACGATGTTCTTGGTTACATCCTTGTCTACGGAACTGTCTAGGGTCTCTGTCCCAAAATGGAAGCAGGTTTGTGAGAAGCCATCCTTATTAATAATTCAGTCTGTTTTAATTGGCTGCATTAGAAGCAAGGATATGTAAAAGAGCGATCCTATCCAGCGTGCATTCCAGGGAGGCTCATGAGAGCTAGCCAGCAGCCCACCAACATCTCCTTGCTTCTCCTGTCTCCTTGTCTCTTGGCCCTTGTGTCTTCTGTCTGCCTCTAGTCAGCTCTGATTGGCTGTCTCACATTTTTCGTAGGCTCTCCCTCATCCTTAGTGCTTGGCCTTCCTCTTCCAACCCAAACATTCTCTTGGAACTCTAACATCCATCCCACTGTCACCTCTGTGAGCAGAATGTGGTTTTCAGGATGGAGCCTTTCTCCTACAGGGAGCTGACTTCTGCATCAATATCTCCATTTTTAATTTCTGATACATTTTATGTATTGTTTCTCTCTCTCTTTTTTACTTTAGTAACTTATAAGTAAAAAAAAAATCTTTCCTGTTGTGTGTTTGCTTTCGTCTCATTAATTTCGTGTGTGTGTGTGTGTGTGTGTGTGTGTGTGTGTGTGTGTTTTGTATGTGCCTCCACACACTTGCAGAGGCCAGAGGAAGCACGTTAGGTGTCCTGCTTCATCAGTTTCTGCCTTATTCCCTTAAGGCAGGGATTCTCACTGACCCTGGAGGTAGGCTGGTGGGCTGCAGGCTCCAGTGGTCATCCTCTTTTTACTGGGGTGGACATACCTGGGTTTTTACGTGGCTGCTGGGGATTTGAACACAGGTCCTCATGCTTGCACAGCAAGTAGTCTTCCTTACAGAGCTGTCACCCAAGCCCGGTCCTCTCCATCTTGAATGATTTCTGATCCTGTCTCTTGCCGTACTGTAGAATAGATAGAGTGGCCGAGACCACTGCCAGTTCCTCCCAATATTCCTTGGTCTTTCTATCCTGACATGAGCAGAGACTTAGTTTAGTGCAGGCATCTCATTTCCTCTGCTTGTGTTTGTAATGGCGTTCTGGAACAATTGGTCATCGTTTTACAGGATGGATTTTTTTTTTTTTTTTTTGGTTTTTCGAGACAGGGTTTCTCTGTGTAGCTTTGCACCTTTTCTGGAACTCACTTGGTAGCCCAGGCTGGCCTCAGACTCACAGAGATCTGCCTGGCTCTGCCTCCTGAGTGCTGGGATTAAAGGCATGCGCCACCACCGACCGGCTACAGGATGGATTTTGTTTGACACATTTGAAGGTTTGATTAGCCTTTAGAAAACCCAGCTAGAGTAATTTTGTTTCTTTTTCTCCACAAGTTTTTGAGAGAGGTTTACGGAAGCATTTCAGGGTCAGTGCAGAAAGGTCCTCAGGGTCAGTGTAGAAAGGTCCTTTGCCCTCCAGATGCCTTCCTTAATACCTGTCTCTTCTGTGATCGTAGTATAGTGTTCAAAACAAAGAAATCAGTGTGGGTCAAATTTCCACCCATGTCTGTTTTCTCTTCTGGGATCAGAGCACGCGAACACCCACTATCTCCTCCGACCCCGGGTTCTCCGAAGCCTCCTGTGGATTCTGTTACCTTTGTCCTTCTGTCTGTCATCATCCGGGCACTTGAAGGAGAATGGCCAAGCCATCTGTGGGGTACTCTCAGTTACTGATGATTTCTGACGGTTAGACAGGGCTATGCGTTGGGGGACGTGGAGCACCTTCTTGTCACAGGTTGGAGCCTGTGGTGTAGGTATCAACATCGGGATTGGTGATAAAACTGTCCCATCCCTGAGTTAAGGGGTGGGGAAAGGGACGCCAGTTACGTTCTTCCATTGTGGCAGAACACCAGTGAAATTGCCTTGAAGGAAGAAAGGTTTGTTTTGGCTCACCGGTTCGAGGTCACCTGGCTCCATCACTTTAGCCAGCAATGAATCAGATTGTGAGGGTGGAGAGGGGATGGTGGCCAGAGTGTAGCATCATGTGATGGTGACCTCCTCACGCTTGACAGCCTGAAAGAGGAAGGAGAGAGATAGACGAGGCCAGGGACAAGATAGAGCCTTCCAGAGGACCCATCCCACGCCTTCCTTCCACCATTTAAATCCCACCTCCTGGTGTTACCTTACTGTGAGTCCATAAGTGGGTCGATCCATTAATTATTTCCAAGTTCCTCATCATCTAGTAACCCCTCAACAACTGGATCTACCCACTGTGGAGAAAGCTTTCCACACCAAGCTTTATGGGAGATGCCTTCCCTCACAAACCGCCACATTTCACCACAGCCAGGTTAGTGTCTTCCTTCTCACACTTACTTGTCAGAATATTTTATTTCTAAAGATGTTTAACGAATTTGTCTATGTGTGTATGCATTCATGGACATGGGCATGTGCATGGGCAGGCTGGTAGGGAGGTGGGACATGCTTGTCCTTGTGCCGCAGGGAGGGTGTGGAAGTCTGCTCACATTCGTTCATTGTATCTTTCTACACTGACACATCCTTTTACATATTGATGAGGTGCAGTATGATTATTTGAGATGTGTATGCACGTGTTATGATCAAATCTGGGTAACCTGCCACTTTGTGTTGGGAGCCATGAAGCTTCTCTCTAGTTGTTTGCAAAATATATAGTAGATAGCTGTAAACGGACTCGCCTTATTGTACATAGTCTCATTGTGTCTTTTAAGGCACATTTTTATTGCAGTATACGTTTATATCCTATAAAATTTGCCTACTGTCAGTGTAAAATTCAGGAATTGTAGTGAATTTAAAGAGCTGTGTAATTATCACCATAACCCGGTGTTAGGACATTCCTGTCACCTCCGTGGGTGGTGTCAGCTGCCATTTGTCTCCATTCCAGCCCTAGGCAAAAGCTGAGCTGCTTCCTGCCTCTGCCAATTAGCATGGACCAGGTGTTGGAGCAGCCAGGCTTTCTGTTAGTGAAGTGCTTTGGAGCTGGTTCGTGTGCATTGTGTTTCTTTTTATTGCCACGTGATTCTGCCTTCTGAATGCGCTGTACTTTGCTTGTGAACCTGTCTGCAGCTAGAGTTTTCCTGCCTGGCCCATGGTCAGGGCAAATCTCTCTCACCTGCCAGTCCCACAGCTGCTCAGACCCGACCAAGTAAACACAGAGACTTATATTGCTTACAAACTGTATGGCCGTGGCAGGCTTCTTGCTAACTGTTCTTATAGCTTAAATTAATCCATTTCCAGTAATCTATACCTTGCCACATGGCTTGTACCATGTGGCATCTTCACATGCTGTTTGTCATCGTGGTGGCTGGCAGTGTCTCTCTGACTCAGCCTTCCACTTCCCAGCTTTATTCTCCTCCTTGTCCTGCCTATACTTCCTCCTGCCTGACTACTGGCCAATCAGTGTTTTATTTACCAACCAATCAGAGCAACACATTTGCCATACAGAACATCCCACAGCACCTGTCAGTTGGATGGTTTCCAGGTTTTACTACTATGAATAGGGCGGCTATACACATTCTCTTACTTGTTTGCACAGAAGTGTCTTCCTTCCTTTTGGGTAGGCTCCTGGGAGTACGATTGCTGGGTCATTTGGCGAGTTTATGTCTATCTTCTAAAGGAACTGCCAAATGGCTGAGCAGTCTGGCTGCTCCTTTGTACACTTCCGTTAACCACAGTGAGGGTTCCGATTTCTGCATGTCCTTGTCGTCACTCACTATCCCTTGTCCTTTTGAGTCTAGCCCAGAGTGGCATTTTGCTGTGGTTTTAACTTCTACTTCCCTAATGGTGAGTGACGTTAGCTGATTTTCATCGATAGTCATGTGAATGTCTTCTTTAAAGAAAGGTTTGTTCAACCTTTGCGCAATTTTAATGAGGATATTTGTTTTATTTTTATTGAATTGTAAGAGCTCTTTATTCTGGTTCTCAGTAAGCCTTTTTATGAGAAATGTGATTTGTAAACATTTCTGTTGACAGTCTATGGCTTGGCCTTTTGTTTTTCTTAATAAAGTCTTTTGAAGGAAAAAATTTAGAAATTCCGATGAAGTCCAAGTTGCCAATTAGTCGTGCCTTTGTTGCTGAATCTATGAACTCCTCATCAACTCAAGGTTGTCAAGACATTTTTCTATTTTCCATGCTATGAGCTTTATAAGCTTGTCTCTTATCCTTTTATCTGTGATCCATTTTGAATTTGTTTTTGAAAATGATGTGGAAAAAGAGTATAGGTTTTTAAATTTAATTTTTCACTCTTTAGAGGCCTGCCACCCAGCTCCCAAATAGATACACAGAGACTTATTCTTACTTATAAATGCCCGGCCTTAGCTTGGCTTGTTTCAAGCCAGCTTTTCTAACTTAAACTATCCTGTTTCTCTTTAACTACATTTTGCCTCAGGGGTTTTTAACTTTTCTTTATTCTATATGTCCTTCTTCCCTTTTTACTCCATGGCTGGTTGTGTGGCTGCGTGGCCAATCCTGGCGTCCTCTTCCTTTTCTCACTCCTCTCTCTTCTCTCTTGAGCCTAGATTTCTCCTATTTATTCTCTCTGCCAGCCCTGCCTAACCTTTCTCCTGCCTAGTTATTGTCCATCCAGCTCTTTATTAGACCATCAGGTGTATTAGGCAGGCAAAGTAACACAGCTTTACAGAGTTAAACAAATGCATCACAAAAGAATGCAGCGCATCTTTGCATCATTAAATACTCCACAGCACAAATCAATGTAACACATCTTCAACTAATATACCACAAGAGTCCAACTTCAATTAAAAACAAACAAACAGCTAACATACTTTAAAAGTAACCCTCCTTTTTGCTGGGCTCAACACAGGGCTTAGCACCCTGCCTATGACTTCAGCCTCTAGTACATTAACAAAGAGATACTAAACAAACAAACAAACAAACAAACAAACAAAAAGCCGGGTGGTGGTGGCGCATGCCTTTAATCCCAGCACTCGGGAGGCAGAGCCAGGCGGATCTCTGTGAGTTCAAGGCCAGCCTGGGCTACCAAGTGAGTTCCAGGAAAGGCGCAAAGCTACACAGAGAAACCCTGTCTCGAAAAACCAAAAAAAAAAAAAAAAAAAAAAAGAGATACTATATTTTAGAGCAGTTTTAGATTTACAGAAAAATGTTGAGGCAAAAATGCAGTTTTCCTGGAGTTAATTTCCCCAGTTTCCACTGTGTTCTAGTTTTCTTCCATCTCTGATAAATTCCATGATCAAGAGCAACCAAGATCAAGGAGGAAAGGGTTTATTTCGTGTTATACTTCCAGGTAAATTAGGGAGCACAAGGCAGGAACTGGAACAGAGGCCATGGAGGAGTACTGCTTCCCAAGGCCTGCTCAGCCTGCTTTCTTATAGCACCCAGGAGCTCCTGCGCAGATGTAGCACCACCCACAGTGGGCTGGGTCCTCCCACAGCAATCATTAATAAAAAAAAAATGTCCCAATGGACGTGTTCACAAGCCAGCCTAACACAGGCAATTCCTCAGTTGAGAGACCCTCTTCCCCGCTGTCTCTAGTTTGTGTCAAGTTGACAAGAAGGAACCTGCATGCTATGATTAGTATGTTTCATATATTTGGTTCATGAACCAACACAGGTGCATTCCTTAGTTTGGACCATCACAAAAGACACGGCCTTCAGACAGAAGCAATAGGAATTTACTTTCACCTAGTTCTGGAGGCTTCAGCATCCTGGTTCCAGGTGTCAACAGGTCTGTTCTCTCTCGGGGCCTCTCCTTGGTTAGCATGTAGCCACCTTCTCACTATGTATCTCTGTTGTATTTCTCTTGGTCCATATTTCTTCTATGGACGGCAGCCATATTGGATGAGGGCGAAGCCTAACAGCCTTAGAGTAACCCCACTCTACCCTTTAACAGCATTCTCTCTAAATACAGTTATATTCCGAAGGGTTTGGACTTCAGCATGTGAATGCCCGGGAGACACGTCAGCCCACAGATCACATTGTTGTTAGTCAGTTGCTGTGTGTACCTGAGGGCTCGCCCTTAGTGTTGGCTGCTGTGTGTATCTAGACAAGCACTTAATGCTCTGTATCACATAAGGTATTCTGTCCTGAGTATCCCGTGTTCCAACAGCCCTGTTCTCATTCTGTAGAAACTGAAGCTGTAAATTTCCAAACAAACTGGTAATAATCTTTTCAAGCACGTTGAAGATAAAATCCCAAATATTTTTACAATTACTGCCTTCATTGAATTGAGGTTCCCTGTTGGACATAGATTGTGTATTTATTCATGGCACAAAAGAATAACTTCATGTAACCACAGATACTGTTGGCACTTTGGACTGGGCTTAGCTGGGTGGTTTTCTGGTCTTGATGGGTTTTCTGTGCAAGCATGGTGACTTATGTGTTGGGTAGATGTTTCTGCTTCTTGGGCTAGCTAGTGGTAGGCTGGGACAAGCAGGGCTTCCGATCTGCATTTCCTTCACGGTAACAGGTTGGTCTACACTTGATTTTGTGATGGAGGTACGTATCGGAGAGACAGTTTGAGGTATACTGGACTGCATGAGACCCAGGCCCTGTTGGTATGTTATCTATCTCCCTGCCTCATTCTGTTGCTAAAGTGACTCATAGGCCAGCCCAGACTGAACAGGAGGAGAACAGACCCCATTTCTTGATGGAAAAGCTTTAAAAAAATCACACACATCCTGTATCCTGTGTGGATACAGGAAGGGAATCATTATGGCTGTGGGAACAATTTTTCACAGTATTACATATCTTGTAATTTAGTTCATCTAATTAAACCAGAATCTTCTCTTTTCAGGTTTGGGCAGTTACTCATTTTCTGAATCTTGACAGGGACAAGCACCACCTCTCCCAGTGGGAGCTGGGATAGCAGCCACGTGAAGGCTGCTAACACTGGTTATGTTGAAGGTGGAAAATGGAAAGGGTACAACCCCTGGCTCTCCTGCCCTGTGGCAGGAGTCATTCATGCTTCACAGGAAACATGTGGGACTTATGTGTTTTGGAGGGCCATGCATTTTGCCAGAACTGGACACTGTAAGCCTTTGTTGAAGGAATTGAAACAAGTCTTTACCCAGTGATGGTCCAGCTGGTCTCTCTGCTTGCACTGCGGACTGGCTTCACCCTTGTGGGGAGAACTTTGATGTTGCTTCGATAAACCTCCTCGGCTCCAAGGGTGTCGGTGAGGGGAGAGGTCTGGTGGGGTCTGAAGAGGTCTCCAAGGCTTTGGCAGCGCTCAGTCTCCCAGGCTGTGTTTTCATATCCATGACCCAATCCATTTTTCTGTGCTTGGAGCAGTTAATTATGTAGGTTCCTGAAGAAAACACACGGGTCCATTAGAGAACTGGTGTTCTGGAGTAATCTGGTATCTTATTGTTTATTTAGTTTGCAAAGTTAATTCTGTTCCCAGGTGGTACCAGTGACCCTGGCAGCACCCTTGAGATCTGGGTGAGTCAGCCTCCAGCCTGGGGGACGGCATGTATCTCTTGCTTTCCTGCAGGCAGCCTCTGTGGTACCAGCACCAGTGCGTGCTACCTGCTGCCTATCTTCGATACTGTGTTTGTGCGGAGGAAGAACCGATGCCAAGGCCTGGGGACAGCCATGCTGAGGGACTTCTGTGACACCTTTCGAGAAGAGGAAGCCCTGGGTATCAGTTGCCCGATTTCTCCTGCCATGTACAAAGGTAACTCCCCCGCCGTGTGTCCTATGTGAACATTTGGGTAACAGTGATGACTAACACGTGCCCTGTGGTGACTGAAACAGAAGAGTCTCGGGAGTTCTGGGTAGATGTGGGCTGTGGCTGCTCCTTCAGCTTTGGCATAACTGGGGACTTCATATTTGATTTGCAAAGGGGACCTCTGAGAACCTGAGAAATGATTACATTTGAAAATGCAGATGGTCCCCGCCCAACTCCCCATGATGCCACTTAGGATTTTTCAATTTTATGATAGTGTGAATGCAATCCACACTCAGTAGAAATCACACTTCACATTTAGAGTTTTGACCTTTTCCTGGCCTTGTGACTTGTGTTCCCATACAATCCGAAGAGGGGCAACAGCCGGGATTCTGTGGTGTTTTGTGTTCATGGTGGCTTTGGCTACAAACAGTCACAGGAGATCTTGCACACGGATTAGAGAATGGACTTGGGTTAGATGTGTATGTCCTGTAGTGGCTCTGTTCTGAGTAGTTTTCTTTTTCTTTAAAAAAAATGTTTAAAAAGTGTGTGTGTGTGTGTGTGTGTGTGTGTGTGTGTGTGTGTGTGTGTGTAATTTATTAGAACGGCTTACAGGCAGTGGTCTGGCTACTCCAACAACGGCTGTCTACCAACTGAAGGTCCCAGAATCTCGTAGTTGTTCAGTCCCTGAGGCTAGATGTCTCAGCTGGTTTTCCATATATGCTGGAATCCTGAAGAAGTAGGCTCTAATGCTGGTGAAGGAATGGACTTGCCAGTGAGAGCGAGCAGGCAAAGAGAGCAAGCTTCCTTCTTCCATGTCTTTTATAGGGCTGCCAACAGAAATTCTGGTCCAGAGTAAAGGTAGTTCTATCGCCCCACCAGAAAGATCTAGATTGGAAGTGGGTTTTCCAATTTCAAATTATTTAATTAAGAAAAAATCCCTCACTGGTGTGCCCAGCCATTTTCATTTTAGTTAATTCCAGATGTAGTCAGTTGACAGCCAAGAACAGCCGTCACAGGTACCCTTGTAAGGAGAGAGAGCCTAGGGATGCACATGGCCATGACCATTTGAGGACACTGAGAAGATATGTAGGAAGCTCCGGGAAGAGGCCTTGGAGCAACCGAAGCCAAGGTACCCTGCCTCCAGAGCCTTGAGGAATCAGCTTGTGTTGCCATGGAACCGCCAGCCCATCATATCTGAGGAGTCTGATTCCAGAATTCAAACTGACTATGGCTTGAAAACTTTAAAAAAAATGACACTTGTACTGAAGTGTACAGACCTTCCCATTGCCATTATCCCCTAAGCATCACAGTCTAGTAGCTATTGATGTGGCGTCTACGTAGCATCAGGTGCAGAAAGGCATCTAGATGACGGAACGTACGCAGGAAGTTGTGTGTCCGTGCAAACACCATGCCTGACATTTGATGCAAATGTAGCATCTTTGGATTTGGTGCCTTCAGAGGTCTGCAGTACCTTTGGATACCAAGGGATGGCTGTTTCCTAGTTGCAGCCCTGGAAACGCAGTGCATGATGGGTAGAAGTGGGAGTGTGAGATGAACAGGGATGATTCTGTACCCATGGGAAGTTGGTGGAAGGGGTTCCGGTGCAGCAGGGTCAGAGCAGTGAGGAGGTGGAGGGTGGCCACAGGAGGGCTGGAAGGGCCGTGTGAAAGAACCCAGAGAGCTAACTGGCTGAACCAGGGTGGCCAGGAGTCAGACTCATAGCTTGCCTCTCTCCTTCCCAGTCCTCAAGCAGTTCCTGTTGGCCCATCCAGGCGAGAGAGGGCGCTTGTGGGAGGTGGAGTCCCCAGGGGCCTGGGGCCAGCGTGTCAACATCTGGCTCAATATTCGTCTTCGGGAGGCAGGACTTCATGATGGTGAGTGGGATGGACATCTGCCCAGGGGTCTAGTCACCTTAGTGTCCACAGCTGCCTGAAATGGGGACAGTTTCTCTTCCACTGATTGAGTCTGATTCATGTATGTTACTGCTCTTGAGTATGTAGCTGAACAAAGGAGGGACTGAGACCCAGTGGGGACACTTGTTCTGTATTTCTCACCCATGACCATCTCATCTGCACGGCTCCAAAAGATCTCCCTCAGATCTGGAACTGAAGCTCTCTAATGGTCCCTGCTTTTCCAGTTAGACTAGATAGAGCACTGCATAGATCAACTACTAGATAGAGCACTGCATAGATCAACTACTAGATAGAGCACTGCATAGATCAACTGCTAGACAGACCACTGCATAGATCAACTGCTAGATAGACCACTGCATAGATCAACTACTAGATAGAGCACTGCATAGATCGACTACTAGATAGAGCACTACATAGGTCCACTACTAGATAGAGAACTACAAAGAAAGATCAAGTACTGCGCAGACCACTATGAAGACCACTACTACATCAACATCTGAAAATCATCTGTTCCTCTATGTGGCTGAGGATCGGGTGCAAATATTATTTTGAGGGAGTAACCTGTTGAGACGTCCCAAGATGACTAAGGTGTGCTGTGATAACCCAGTCTTCTGTCTCCCTGTGCAGGCTGTGTCCATGGCCTCATGGTAATGGTAATGTTGTATAGTTTGTTCTGTGTTAATCATCCTGTGTGTACATGCGTGCGCGGTACATGTTTGTAAGGTTTGTGCACATGTGCACGGAGGCCAAGGGTTGTATTGGGTTCCTCCTTTGTCATTGTCCATTTTCAAGTTTGAGACAGGGTCTTTCAATGAATCTGCTACTCACAGCTAGACTGGCTGGCCAGTGAGGTCCAGGGACATTCTTCCCATCCTGTCCCTGTGCTGGAGTTACAGAAGTAAGCCACCATGCCTGATTTTACCCGGGTGCCAAGGATTCGAACTCAGATCCCCATGCTTACCCACCACGCACTTTGCTGAATGAGCCATCCCATGTCGGCCCCATCATCTCGTTATTGTTATTCTTTGCTTTTTTGTGTGACTTTCATTCATGTACACAATGCCTTAGGATTATCTCCATCCTTCCTAACTTCACATCCTCTTTTCACAATCATTTAAACGTTTTTACATTTCATGGCATCCAGTTAGTGCTGTCTGTGTGTGCTTGGGTGTGGGCTCAGCCACTGAGCACGGGCAACCTACAGCTGGTTACCAGAGAAAAGTAGCTCTCCCTCCCCAGCCACCACCAGCTAACCACCAATGGCTGCTCAGCTGCAGATGGGGCCTTGTCAGCTCCTCTTTTGTCCATCCGTGCTGGTTTGGGCTGGCTTGATCTGGTACAGTTCAGCACAGTTGCTGTGAGTTCACCAGGCAATAGCCATCTTTATCCTTTTTTAAGGGCAGTGCGCTATGATGCCCTGCAGACACACTGTTCATCTCCTGTTGACCCCTGCTGTCCTCAGTTCTGGGTGGCTCCAGACAGTGCCCTGGCTTGTCAGTGAGGTTTGGAGAGAGGGATCTTCGAGGGAGCGAGGTGGGGTTTTGATGGTAGGTTCCTCAGGGGAGGCAGGACCTTCAGATGGCCAGAGGGGAATGCAAACATGCTCGGCCCAGGATCTCCAGGTGGCTTTCTGACTCCCACATGGGGAAAAGATTTCACATTACAGGTTCCATGTAAGGTTCAGGGTGGGACTTGGGTGCCTGGACATTCCAGCCACGGGTGCCACTTGTCCCCAGGAGAAGAGCTCCCAGCCGTTGAAACGGACTGCCCTAAGTTAAAGCAGTACTTTTACCCCCTTCCATGATGTGGGCGCCTGTCACGTTCCTCAGGATGCTTCCGCAGAAGCAAGTGGCTCATTAGGGGCGGATGGGCGGGAGGTGTAGGCTGCCTTTCTACGTGGGTGACTGACTTAACTCAGGTGGTGACAGGCAAGGGCCTGAGACCTTATTGATGCTAATGGTGATAGGTCTTGCCTTAATGGCACCCCTGAGCTGTAAGGCTTAATGGGTCCTTACAGATATTAATGAGGTGAAGGAGTGCCAGGGAAGGAGACTGGCAGGGCTGTGACTGTGATCCTAATGAGGCAGTTAAGTGACTTGCCCCGTGGCATTGTGTTAGGAGGGAAGGGAAGCCAGCCTGCGCCTCCGGGCATGGGGCTGGCCATCCGCATAGGTTTATAGCGTCACAAATGAGGGTCCGGCTTTGTGCTCAGCTGTATGCCAATCCGATGCTCCTTGGCTGGGGGTGGAAAAAGCAGATGCATATTGGAATGTGAAAATCGCCTGGCCAGAGGGGCTGGGCGGGGAGGAGGATGTTGTGGCCTAATTGGGGAAGATGGCTTCCTGGTGGAGAATTCCACCGGGGTTTATTTCAAGAGCTGGGAGTCTGTGTGGTCTGGTCGGAGGAAGCTGGTCTGGAAATCAGATGCCAAACCTGTCACTTTAATCCACTCTTGAGAGTCACCACCTCCCACTTACAGAACGGCAAATGAGAGGACCTTCACAGAGAGTGTTCCAGAAGTCCTCTGCAGGAAGAAGAGCCATTGTTATAATTAGGCTATAATTAGATTTACTCAAATTCTGTAATTTTTGAGAAGAAAAAATGTAAGGGTCTTTTTATTCTGTAAATCCTGGTTTGTTTGCAGTGTCGCCCTCAGGGTTCCCACGCAGTCATTTTAGAGCAGCGGTTCTCAACCTTCCCAACGCTGCGACCCCTTAATACAGTTCCTCATGCTGTGGTGACCCCCACCATAAAACTGTTTCATTGCGCCGGGCGGTGGTGGCGCACGCCTTTAATCCCAGCACTCGGGAGGCAGAGCCAGGCGGATCTCTGTGAGTTCGAGGCCAGCCTGGACTACCAAGTGAGTCCCAAGAAAGGCGCAAAGCTACACAGAGAAACCCTGTCTCGAAAAACCAAAAAAAAAAAAAAAAAAAAAAACAAAACTGTTTCATTGTTACTTCATAACTGTAATTTTGCTAGTGTTATGAATCATAATGCAAATATCTGATGTGCAGGATATGCGACCCCCAAGGGGGTTTTGAGCCGCAGGTTGAGAACCACTGTTTTAGAGGGTCCCCATCACTTCGTGTGTGGTGGAAATGGACCTTTGAGCAGGCCTCCCTGACTTTGAAGAGCCATTGGGCTCCATGCAAATGCCTGAGAATCTGTGTGCGAAGCGCTTTCATTTGTGGGTCTTTTTAAAGTTTGCACAGCGCTGGCTGTTGATAACATCTGTGGCTTGTCATGACCCTGGGAATTTGTAGGTTTTTCTTTTCAGGCCCTTTGAGAGAAGAATTTGTGGGAAATGCCTTTTCCCCCTGCTCTCAGTTACATGGGAAACCTTTGAAACTTGACTGATAGTATCATAATTCCTTCTGATGTGATCTCCCGGTTAGTCTGCACATGCCTGAAGTCTCTTTACTGGAGGAGATGAAATTGAATATGTCAACAAGGAAATGTTCTTTTGTAGAAAAAAAAATGTTACTGGAGGTGGGAAATCGTTGCATACGGCTCCAGGAATTTATTTTTCCTTCTAAAAGTTTACAATTTTCTTTTTCCAGATGAATTTATCATGGATTCACCTGTCATCCACAGGAAAAATGATTTTCTTCCACTTACGCTTACCTGAAACAAAACCAAAAAACCTGGATGGGTTGTGTATATAGAAATGTGAATACTTTGAGATGGGGAGTTGGGCCTGCTTTTCCAAGTTGGAGGGCCAGAAAACTAGAGCCATAGTCTTGTTTCAGCTTGTTCTCATTAGCCACACATTACACAATACAGTAGTAACAGCAATTTTATGGTGATCCAGTATGCCTGGGAAGGTGGAGAGCCAAACAAACCTGTGAAGGTGATGTTTGTGGAATGCTGTTCTTTGGCAGGTTTTATGGCTCCCTCTACTGGTCATAGTCTTGAATTACAGTCCTGAAATGCAGCAGGCGCTTATCATTGATGGACCTGAATGTCTGGTTCTCCAGATACTTATCTTTCTAACTAGTGTATTAAAAAATTATGCTTGAGACCCATATCATGAAAGGGAGCTCACCCCTGACACTGCCTGGAGGGCCAGGACCTAGAGGCAGGATAGTCCAGAGACCTAGAATAGAACCAAATAGCAGGACTGGCAAAAAACAAACAAACAAACAAACAAACAAACAAACAAACAAACAAAAAACCAAAAAAAACCACCAACAACAAAACAACAACAACAACAACAAAAACCCAAAAACGCTCTGCGACACTCATAGATTGGTGCCTAGCCCAATAGTTATCAGAGAGGCTTCATTCAGCAACTGATGGAAACAGATGCAGATCCACAGCCAAACATTAGGCAGAGCTTGGGGAATCAGGTCTGATTGTAGGACCCAGTGGTGTCAAGGGCACCGTAAGAAACTCCACAGAACCAACTAATCTGGACTCAGAGACTGAACTGACAACCAGGGAGCCTGCATGGGACTGACCAAAGACTCTGCGTATATGTTACAATTGTGTAGCTTGATTTTCCTGTGGGGCTCCTAACAGTGGGCGCAGGGGCTGTCTTTGATGCCTGCTTTTGGGACCCCTTTTCTCCTACCCAGTTGCCTCATGGAGCCCTTAATAGGAGAGGAGGTGTCTAGTCTCACTGCAACTGGGTACACCATGGCTGGCTGATACCCATGGGAGGCCTGCCCTTTTCTGAAGAGAAATAGAGGAGGAGAGGGGAGAAGGGGAGGGGGTGAGGCAAGGGGGGGGAGCTGGGAGGAGAGGAGGGAGGGGAAACTATGGTTCAGATATAAAAAAAATAAAAAACTATGGGACATTAATTGGTTAGGAATGAAATACAAGCAACATTTGATTTTTGCTAGCATGAATTATCTCCTAGCACATAAAACTATCAGGAATGATAGAAACCTGAGGCTGGGCTAATCTGCTCCATTCACCTGTCCATTGTTTCATGCATTCTTTCATTATTTCCTTTGATAACAGTTCATGGTGCAGGCAGGCACTTTCTCAGGCATTAGCAAGTCAGTAGATAAGGCTGATGAAGCTTCCATGGTCATTTATAAACTATTAAGCCCATGGGAAGTTACTCCTGTATGACATAAAAAACTGTATTAGAGAAAGATCAAGAGAACTGAAGGGTTTTTTTTAAATGCTTAGAATTAAATTTCTGTCAAGCCAAATTTTGCTAATTTATACAGTTATATAAAACATTTACAAATATACTTATGTAGAGAACAACTGAGTGGTCTATTTATTGTGCAGTCAGAATGCATCACATACATATCTTCAGCTCAAATGCAAAAGCTGCACATATTTTTCCCCACAGGGAACTGACTCCCAAGACCCACACTGATTTCAGGGTGTGGGGCTGTGTACAGGACAGGGAAGTCACCCTTTCCAAATTCGTGTTGACTTGGTGGCCAGTGGGGGCGGGACATGTAGTTAACTGTGAGTAATGCCAACAGTGAACTTAGAGGAACCGGGAAAATACTTGGAAAAACAGACCCGCCCCCCCTGGCATCTGGGAAATGCTTACATAGAGCGACCATTTCGATATTTTTTGAGACCAAGACTCATGTAGCTTAGGCTGGTCTCAGACTTGCTGTGCTGCTGGAGAGGACCTTGAACTTCTGGTCCTTTTGCCTCCTCCTCTTGAATGCCGGGATTCCAAGGGTGTACCACCACACATGGTTTATGTGATGCTGGGGACTGAAGACGGAGCATTGTGCATGCTGAGCACTCTCCTAGCTGAGCTACATCGCCAGTGCCCGAACCACCTGCCACTTTGTGTCCCTTGACACCTTGCAGCTGTCCGAGCGGTGTGTGGGGTGCACTATAGCCAAAGTCAAAGTGGGGATCAAGAGGATGGCGTGGAGCCTTGGCATCAGTGTGCTGGGAGGGGTCCTGAGTGTTGGAGCTAGTCCCGTTGCTTACCTCTTCTCTTGTTTAGGGAGCACAGTGCACCCTGAAGGTTCCGAAGAGGACACAAACACTCCCAGGCAGACTTCCCGGGATGATGGACCCACACTGGTCCATCATGGAGAAAGCCCTAAGGTACAGTGTAGAAGTGTCATTCCATAGCCTCCTGTCTCCCTAGCGACCACCTTGATTTTTTTAGTGACTGCCTGGCAGCTCCTTGGACACCGGGGCTATGGGCTCCTCCTTGGCAGTGGGCCATGCTGATGCTGATTAATGCTGAAAATCTCCCTGTCTCGGGATGGAAGGAATGGGGTAAGAAGTTGTTATAATTAGGCTTTTTGTGGTCCCCTCTCTCAGCTAGACAAGCATTCACAAAGCCAGAAGGAAACTAGGAGACTGGACCTAATATGCTTAGAGAGTTAGTGAAAATCTGAATTTGAAATTCAGCCACAGACCAGAACAAAAGCAAGGCAAATCCACCTTGCTCCTTCCCTCCTGCCCCCAAGTCAGGCTGCCTGAAAGAGGACAATGGTATCAGGTCATTGTGTCCTCCAGAGTGACTGGAGTCTTGGGGGGAAGGAAGGTTACGGAGTCCTTTTTGGTATCTTGGTGCTCAGTATTTTGATAAGATTTGGAGTATTCCCTGAAGCCAGCCCGTACACACACAAGGTCATTGCTCTCAAATCCTTAAAGAGTCAACTCTAAAGCCTAACTCTGGTACATGAGAAGCAGCACAGCTCATTCTGTAAGTAGATTATTCGTAGACAGCAGGATTCTACAGAGGATTATGATATTCCAGTAAGTCTTGGATCATCCTTGAAAGTTGTGCATGGGCAAGCATCAGCCCCAGCTACCTGGCAGAGAGAGAGAGAGTAACTCTTGTTTTCTTTGGCTTCCGGCAGAAAGTTGGGCTAACTTAGGGCTCTGCCAGGGCTCTGAGCAGAGACTATAAGTAGTTGGCCTCTTCTGGTCACTGAGTTTTAAAATTTCCTTTTAGAGGAAGCAGCAGGAGTTCTGGAATATTTGAATGCATGCATGTGTGTCTGGGGATGTCTGCACATTCAAAGGCAAAATGCCAACTTAAAAAATACATTGGCACCGGGTGATGTTGGCACATGCCCTTAATCTCAGCGCTCAGGAAGCAGAGGCAGGCAGATCTCTGAGTTCGAGGCCAGCCTGGTCTACAAAGTGAGTTCCAGGACAGCCAGGGATACACAGCCTGAGCTGTTTTGGAGTATTCTGACTTGTGTTTAGCTGAATCTGTTCATCCTTCAAATGCTGGGGCTGACCGCACGGCTTCCTTGCTCTGCCCTGACCTTACTCAAGTCTTCTTGGCTGGGCTGCCCCTTTGGGTCCATCCAGTAAATACGTGCACCTGTGACAAAATGTCATTTTCCTGTGGCTAGCTGGTATGTTCAGATATGGCTTATCCCCTTCAATCTCAGCGTGAAGTGTGGGGACAAGCCAAGCCAGGTCACCCCAGGCCCTTGGTGTCTAGTACTGTCCAGGATGACCTCATCACAGTGTTTGAGGTGGACGCCTTTGGCTTACTTTCTGATTTCAGGAGTGGGTCACTGCAGAACAGGAGACACAGGATGACCAAGAATGTGTCAAAGGAGAGGAGGAAGCTGGGATGCCCCTGAGACCCTCCTGGGATGAGACGGAGGAGAAGGGAGCGAAGAGGACAGTGGCAGCCGCTGGGCTGGTTGGTGAGCCATGGCGGAAGCATGTGCGGCAAGCTACCAACTCCTCGGAGGTTCATCTGGCTTCACCAGGATCTGAGCCTGAGGGTTTGATGTGGCCCTGAATAGTCTCTGGTGCTGGAGATGGTATCCACAGGTCCTGCCTGTCTCTGCTCCCCTTACAGGCTCTGGGATAAGAGGGTCTTGAAGAAGTGCTTGGGTAAGCCAAATACACTTTGGGAGCCACTTTTACAAGCCAACTGTTGGCAAACCCAAGACTCTAAAAGCTCACTTGTTAAAAAGTAACATGGTTTCCGCTCCCCAGGAGTATGGTAGGGAGATGCATGGGACCATGTGAAGGTCCTTAGTGGAAACGGGCTCAGAGACCGGCCATGGTAGCCATCTATGATATGCATTCAGCCCTGTTGTAACTTCAGAACTCAACACCAGAGGTTTTCAGGGAGACAAGTTCCTTCTCTGGGGACTTGCCAGTCACTTCAGAGCTCCTTGAGGGCAAGCACCAGGGGTGTATAATGCCCACTATGCCAGGGCAGATGGCGCCCACTGTGGGCCCTGGGCTATTTCAGGCTCATTGTAGTGCATGTGCTGCCTTCAATGCTGTTGGGTTGAGCCGTCTGGATGTGGGGTGGGATTTCTCCCAGAGAAAGCTGGTCTGGCACTTTGTGTTCCCTGAATGGTCAAAGGACACATGCTGTGGGACCTCAGTTACTTACATATTCATCAAAGCACCAGGCTTTCTGCTCATCTCTATGTATGTACATACATACATGAATATATACATGCATACAGCTCTCCTTTTCTCTCTCATCTGCTTCCTTCACCTCTTCTCTTCCTTTCCCCTTCCTCTACTCATTTATCTATCTATCTATCTATCTATCTATCTATCTATCTATCTATCTATCTATCTATCTATCTATCATCTATCATCCCCAATTCACCTCTATATCCTCTATCAATCTATCCTTCCTTACTTCCATCTAACTCTCCATCCAACCATCCGTCCATCCATCCATCCATCCATCCATCCACCCACCCACCCACCCATCCACCCACCCACCCATCCACCCACCTACCCATCCAGTGTGCTTTCTGGTGGATAAGCTCTGTGCTGTGCCTGGGAGACTTAACTGAGGCTCATTTCAGCCCCAGGGAGCTTCTTTGTCTGGAGGGCTGCTCTTGAGTGTCCACTGTGGTTTTCATCCCTCTCATACTCACTGCAGACAAGGAGGGGCCAACTGTGAGGAGGCAGCACTTACAGCTCCCTACAGGAACACTGAGGCCCCCGTTTGCACATGGGATCTATCTGTGAAGGAGACCCGGACCACAGAAGTGGACTGAGCATCTTTGAGGTGCTCTGTGTGGGACCCCATGCATCCTTAACATGTGGTTTGTGTGCTGTGAGAATTTTGTGTTTTCTGTTTATATGAAAATTAATTCATATGTATCTCTGGGATTTAATAAAGTTATTATTCAATAAAGCCATCTATGTATTAATAGCTTCATTTTAAGACTTTCAAGGTGACCACAGAGTTCCGGGAGGGTCTCTGGCCCAGAGCAGCACCCACCTTGATGGTGGCACAGAGGATACCAGCACTGAGGCTGGGGTCGGGCACCTTCTGTGCAGGGTACCTAAGAAGCTCTTGCTTGTGTCAATGTGTGGTGAGCTGGTTTATGCAAGATCATCAATTCTGTGTATTACTCAGTTTCTCTGTGTCCTTGCCTCCCCACCCCTTTGAGACAGGGTCTTGCTCTCTAACCAGGCTACACAAACTTGCCATCTTTGTCTCCATAGTGCTGGGATGACAGTGCCCGGAGTGTTCCTATTATTCTTAAACAACTCTTGCTAATATAAATTATAAACTGTAAAAGTGCTGTCCAGGGTTCTTCAGCCCCCGCTCCAAACAGTTTCCCAAAGAAGCCTGGTGTCCATTGGCACCCTTTCCCTTTGCACTGTGTTACCATCCCTAGGTATACTTAGGATGGCGTCACCATCCATCCACCTTCTCTGGTTACAGACTTGCCTGCTCTGAACATGTCCCCTAACTGGAATCACATCGTAGCGGTCATTGGCAGCTGACTTTCTTCACTCAGCATGACAATATTCAGAGGACTATCTACATTACAGCATGTATCAGCACTCCTTTTTTTTTCATGGCTGAATAATATTCCACCCCATGGATATATATATATATATATATATAGTGTTGCATTTGTTCATCCACCTCCCAGCTGATGGGCTTTGGGATTGAGTTCTAGCTTTGGCTGGAATGATAATATTAAGATTATTGCTTCTAATTTGCAGTTCCCTGATTGCTAAGGAAATTGGGAACTTTTTAGAATGTTTATTGGTCATTTATGTTTCTTCTTTGAGAACTGTTTGTTCAGTTCATTGGTCTCAATTGGTCTAGTGACTTTTATTGGTGTTTAATTTTTGTAGGTTTTTTTTTTTGGTATCATATATACTATTCCTCTGCATTATGGTTGATTTTAATGCCAACTTGCCATACATTAGAATCAAAGGGAATCTCACCTGAAGAAGTGTCTGCCCTGGTTGATGTGGCAAGATCTATCCTGATTGTAGGTGACACCTTCCAGTACCAGCCCAGATGAAAAGGGCGTGGTAGAAGGAAGCTCATCTGCATCTGCTCACGTGGCCTCCCCCTGTGGCTGAGTGGATGTGCCCATTGCTGTTGCTACTGCTAATTCCATCATGGACAGCAGAATCAGTGTTTCCAGGCTTTCACTGTGGACTAAGGCCCAACGTCTCCCCAGGAACCTTCAGGCTCCGGTACCAGATTGGGCACTGGGCTTGCTGAGGTACCCAGCCTTGTGGACTGAGAAACTACCAGCCCTCCTTCAGTGAGAGACAGCCATTGTGGGACTCTTACTGCTGAGGCACCAGCCTCAAGGACTGAGTAACTACTGGGCTCTCAGCTCTTAGCTGTTGTTTCTACGTAAAGCTGACCTACTAAATTATTATGTCTGTCATCTGTCTGTCTGTCTCTCTGCCTATATATCTATGTATCTATATGTATGTATGTATGTATGTATGTATATATGTATGTATGTATGTATCTATCTATTTATCTATCTATCTGTCTATCTGTGTGGTGGTTTGAATGAGAATTCCTCCCTGCCCCCATAGACTCATATATTTGAATGTTAGGTCTCCAGTTAGTGGAACTGTTTCAGAAGGATTAGGATATGTGGCCTTGCTGGGGTAGGCGTGGCTTTGTTGGAGGAAGTATGTCACTGGGGATGAGGTGGGTGGGATTTGAAGTTTTAAAAGCCCATGTAACAAGAATCTTAACAGGTCTTATTAATAAAAACAAACTCGGAGCCAGGTATTGGGGTGAATGCTGAAAGATCAGAGAAACAGAACCAGCCACAGCTAACCTCACCTTGCCAATTCCTCAGCTGATCTTGTTTCCTCAAACTGGAAGCCTCTGAGTCCTCATCCAAATGGATCTCAGCTGAACTGCTGCTCAAAAGCCTAAAAACTTAACCAGCCAAATGCTTCTAGTTCCTGGTCCTCATGCCTTATATACCTTTCTGCTTCCTGCCATCACTTCCTGGGATTAAAGGCGTGAGTCACCATGCTTGGCTATTTCCAGTGTGGCCTTGAACTCACAGAGATCCAGATGGATCTCTGCCTCCAGAATGCTAGGACTAAAGGCGTGTGTGTCACCATTTCTGGCCTCTATGTCTATCTAGTGGCTGTTCTGTTCTCTGACCCCAGATAAGTTTATTAAGGTGCACAGTGTACTGGGGGACACAATATCACCACAAGCCCACATCAAGCCTAGCCTCTCTCTCCCTCTCCCTCCCCCCCTCTCTCTCTCCCTCTCCCTCTCTCTCTCTCTCCCTCTCTCCCTCTCTCCCCCCCTCTCTCTCCCTCCCTCTCACTCTCTCCCTGCTGCCTGTGGATCACGATATAAAACTCTCAGCTACTTCTCCAGTGTCACGCCTGCCTACCTGCCATCCCACCCCACACCATGATGATACTGAAGCTATAAGCTAGCTCTCAATTAAATGCTTTGTTGTGTAAGTTGCCTTGGTCGTGGTGTCTCCTCACAGCAATAGAACAATAAGACAGCAGTTGGTACCAGGAGGAGGGTATTGCTGTGACAAGCCTGATCATGCTGTTTGTTGTAGGAATATGGAAGATTTTGGGACTTTGAACTAGAAAAGTGGTTCAATGCTTTAAGCATGGCCTAATGGACCATCTCGTAGAAGCATGTGGGACTGTAGTGCTGAGGATGATGTGGACTATGTAGGCCCATCTCAACAAGTTTCTGAGGGGAAGAAATATTAGCAAGTGGCCTAGAGATCATTCTTGTAATATTTTGGCAAAGAATATGGCTGCTTTTTGTCCTTGTTTTAAAAATCTGCCTGAGCATAGTTGGAGAGTTTTGTATTAATGCGCTTGGCAGAGGAGATTTCAAGACAATCTAGTATTGACGATATCATGTGGTAGTTAGTGACCACTCTTACGCAGTCTACAATGAAAAATAGCAAGCAGGGGAAAGAGAAACACAAAATGCACAGTTTGAGGGGAAAAAGAACACCAGGACGTGTAATGGGGGAGCCAAGTTCTGTGCTCAAGGAGTTTAAAGAAAGTCTTGTTTCAAAATGGAATAGAAGGAGTGTTGACCTCAGGACAGGACCCACCCAGCTAATCCTGCAGCCCATAAAAGAAAAGGCCTGAGAGATTTCATAGGCTTAAACCACCACAGAAAGCTTATGCAAATGAAAAGAGGAAGGTTGCAGCCCCACTGAGCAAGCAGAAGAACTTGGCAGCTTTGGCCACAAAGCTTTATCCAGTTCTGGCTTATCAAGGAAGATATAGCAAAGGGGCTGTGGATCCTCCCTCTGTGGTTAAAGAAAGCTACAGAGGCCAGGTGTGAGACAGGGCTGTCCCTGTATGGAGACCGTAGAGATGATTGTGTGAAGCTGTAAAGGCAATGTCTGGACTCCAAGATGCTGGAGATGCCAGAGCTGTGGAATACCTGCCAAGCAGAGCTGCTAACAGAGTGGAACCAGCCCAAGAGAAAGAAGTGTGATGTCGACAATGAGACTGGAAGGGGTTGGAAATCTGAAGGGCATTTTGACATCGTATGTGAAGAGGCAGAGTTTGGAGTTTGCCCAGGTGGGTTTCAGTCCTGCTGTGGTCCAGTGTTTCCTCACAATGTCCCCCTTTTCTCCCTTTTGAAATGATAATATATTCTGTGCCTTTCTAAGTTGGAAGTATGTAATTTGCTTTTTTGATTTTATAGGGGTTACAGATAAGAGATTGCCTCGAGTCTCAGAAGAGACTTTGGACTTTAAAACATTGTTGAGACTGAAAGACTCAACAATGTGGACTTTTGAACTTGGACTAAATGCATTTTGCATTATGACATGACTGTAAGCCTATGGGGGAACAGAATGTGGTGGTTTGAATGAGCTTGGCCCCATAGGCTCATATGTTTGAATGCTTGGTCTACAGTTATAGGAACTGTTTGGGAAGGATTATGAGGTGTGGCCTTGTTGGAGGAGGTATGTCACTGGGGTGGGCTTTGAGATTTCAAAAGCCTGTGCCAGGCCCAGTCTCTCTACCTTCTACTTACTGATTAGGATGTAGCTCTCAGCTACTTCTCCAGCACCATGTCTGCCTCTTTGCTCCCAGCCATGATGATAATGGACTAATCCCCTGTAATTGGGAGCTGTAAGAAACTCCCCCCCCCCCAATTAAATGCTTTCTTTCTTTTATATATTGCCTTGGTCATAGTGTCTCTTCACAGCAATAGAACCTAACTAAGATGGTGTACACACAACACACAAATCACATCCCATTGGTTCTGTTCTTTTTGAGAACCCTGACTCATACATCCTGCTTACAGGAGACAATCTGAATGTCTGAATTTGCAGTTTTCTTTGTAGAGTGTTACTGATCTGCAGCTGGAAAGTGCTTCTTCACCCCCAAAACCGGGGTTAGGCAGTGGAACCCAGGACCTCACAAATGTCTAATCAAGTGCTCTGCTACCCAGTCCTGCAGATGGAAGTTTTAAATTAGGTCCTTGAGCTTTCATTTGAGAAGCTGTGAGTGTATATTAGTCAGTGTTCTCTAGAGAAACAAAACTTATAGAATGAATCTCTCTCTATATATATAGAAAGGGCATTTATTAGAATGACTCATAGGCTATGGTCCTGCCAATCCCACATCAGCTGCCTATGAACAGAAGGTCCAAGAGTCCAGTATTTGTTCAGTCCATGAGTCTGGATGTCTCAGCTGGTCTTCAGTATATGATGGAATCCTGAAGATGTAGGCTCTAATGCTCTTGAAGGAATGGACTTGTCAGTGAGAGTGAGAGCAAGCAGGCAAAGAGAGAAAACACCCTTCTTCCACATCCTTTTATAGGTTTCCAGCAGAAAGTGTGACCTAGATTAGAGGTAGGTCTTCCTACCTCAAAAGACTTGGATTAAAGATGTGTCTTCCCTCTTCAAAGATCAGGATTAGAAGTGGATTTTCCCACTTCAAATTAAGCAGAATTCCCAGGTATGCCTCTCCATTTTTGGTTTTTGGTTAGTTCCAGATGTAGTCAAGTTGACAACTAAGAGTAGCCACCACACTGGGAGATACATGTTTTCACTGTTGGCTCATCCTCTTTGGTGCCTCCATTTCAGGGTACAAACGATTGCTGTGGGAGACGGGGAGAAGGCAGTGGCTGCTGTCCTGAGCTTCAACTACCACACAGTCACAAGAACCAGTCTCAGACTGTCCAAGCTGAACCTCTGGGCAGAGAGAAGCCCTGGGTCAGCTTCACACACGGTATCAGGTAATTTCTTTCCATGCCAGAATAATCCTGTAAGTGACCGTAGCGATCAAGGTGCTTCTGTGAAGGTTCAAGGGCTGCCTAATGGAACTGGCTAATCCTTGTAACATCATTTCCATCAGACAAGTCCCTTTCACATTTCTTTGGGGCTCTTCACAATGAGCAGACAGCTTCTCTGGAAGCTGGTAAGCACCAGGATTCTAGCTTGTGGAAAGCCTTAGTAATACTGGAAATGCAAATTAAGACCAGGATGGGTTCCCCCCCAGACCCCCCCCCCCATGCAGTACAGTGGCCATGACTGCCCAGTGCCAGGCCTCAGAAGTGGCACTCAGAGATGTTCTGGGATGTGGAGACATGGAGTTGATAAGCATCGCTATGATGCTTCATTTAAAAAATGAAAATAAAATACTTGGGATTTTTCTCTTCATCTGTTTTTGATCTTGCTGTATAGCCCTACTTGGTCTTGTACCAGCCAACCTCCTGCCTCAGTTTGCCGAATGCTGGAGAGGGGTTGATGCAGATCTGACCCAGGGCCTTCTACATGCTAGACCATTGCCAGTTACTGAGCTACATCCCGGCCCCAGAAAATAATAAAGTGTCATTAAAACCGACGGAAGACTTAAAAAGTTTGATAAAAGTTATTTCATATGTCTCAAAAGCTTGGCTGTGTCTGTGTTTCTCTGCCCCCTCCTGTGTAGTACAGGAGTCCTTTAGTCCTGGTGACAGTCTAAAGGTAAACAGGGGAGAAAGCATGTCATTCTGTGGTCTCTCTTGTGACACTGGGTTGGCAGGAGTCATGCCAGGTTTTGAGTCCAAAGACCTGGCCCACTGCCTTTTGATGGATAATATTGAGCATGACACTGTGCAGTTCCAAGCCTTGTGGCCCTGGTGGACATGTATGGACCAACAGCCCCAGAGGAGTCCTCTGAGCGCTCAGGAGCTGATGCTTGGACAAAAGCCTTTAATTGTTAAATGGTAAACGTGCCACCTCATTTCTACCTGTATAGTCGGCCCTTCATTTACAGGTTTCCATCTGTGGATTCAACGACTCACAGAACGTATGCCTTAAGACGTTGCCGGTGTCACCAAGCATGAAAGCCCACTTTCCCTGGTCATTATCCCCGCCAGCCCCAATGGTACAGTTTAACAACTATTCACACATCAGGAACTGTGTGTCAGCTACAGATGGCTGAGCCTTGAGGGAGGGTCTGTGCAAGTTCTATGCCCATGTGCCATTTTCTACAAAACACTGGAGAGCCTCAATTCCTGGCATGGCGGTGCTGCCCTAGGACCTATCCCCATGGGATTCCAAAGGGCATCTGTGTTTAGTTCCGACCGGCACAGTTTACACTCAGGCGTGCGTAAATCAGGACTAGATCTTCATACACCATGCTTCACCATGCTCATCTTTGTTCCGAACTCTGCCTGTTGAATGGCAGAGAATCAAGTCCAGGTGATTCCTCACACCTTTCCAGTGTCCCCTCCAAACAGGACCGCATTTCTTTCTTCCTGCAGTCTAATTGAAGAGCAGAGGCTTGGCCATGCCGGAACTGCCGCACACCGGCGGCTCCTCCATGTTTGTCCCATCGTCGCTTCTGGGCTCACATTCCCGGCCATGCTGGCCACAGGAGCCGAGCTGGTGACCTTTCCTACTTGGGCTCTGCCTGTGACCCAGTTGGCACCAACTAATCCTCCCCCTCCCCCCCAACCATGAAGTCACGTTGTGACTTGTAGGTTTCCTTCTTCCCGTTTGTTCTGCTCCGGGACTCAGGCCACTTTTGGGGTGCCGTCTTCTCAGAGGACTTCAGGGGAGCTGCTGCTAGCTGAGCACCTGGTACCCTGCACACAGAAAGGCTCAGGAGCACTAACCATGTAGTAGTCCCACCCTGGTGACATCTTACAAGATGACCGTGGGATGCCCCATGCTGGAGACTGCCTTTTGTATAGCACCTTCTGACTGCTTCACTGATAAGACTGCTCAGACGTCTCTGCCCGCCCTAGCAAAGGCTCAGGAGGTCTCCTGGAGAAGTCAGAAGCGGAGAGCAGCATTTGAATCTCATTTTCCTCAAAGCACCAGTTATCAGAGGGTCTTGACCGCTGGTTCAAAAACCAAGCAGTGTAGGCATGCGCTTCTGCGTTCCGGAAGCAATACCTGAAGTTGCCACACGATGGCAGCCTCGCACAAACCAAGGCAGCCCGGGCATGCTCCGGGGCTCTCACCCACTTCTTACAAAATCGCAGGAGACCTTCTCCACCCCTCCCCATCCCGGTGATGTGACATAGTGATGAGAGAAAATACAGACTTCTAAACAGGGACTTAGGTGGTCGTCGATTCTTGTCCTCCTCCTTCCTCCTCCTCCCTCCTCCGTCTCCTTTTTCTTCTTTTCTCTTTCCTCTGCTTGCTTTCTTCTTTCTCCTTCCCTGCTCCCTCCTCCTCCTCCTCCTCCCTCTCCTCCTCCTCCTCCTCCTCCTCCTCCTCTCTCTGATAAAAAGGTTACGCATGCATCAGGAGTACAGACTTCACAGTTCTGTCATGTTGTCACTAACCTCATAAACTTGGCAATAGATAAATATATAAATTCCTTCTCAACCCGCCCCACCCCCAAAAGCGCAGGAGGCGCCCGTTGTGGGGCGGCTGGGAGGCGCCTTGCTCCTCCATCCCTGACTTGGATGCACACAGCTGAGGGGCCCTTCCTGTTCCTCATGCTGCTCCCTCCTGTTCGCTTCTCTCCTCTGCACATCGTGCACAGCCCTGGCAGCTTCCAGTGGGAAAGGGAACTGGTAGTCAGAGAGGGTCAGCATCCCTCTGTGAGTTGGTTTAGGGCTCTTTTCTCTCTGGACCGTCAGTTTGGACACAGGTATGCTTTTAGGTTTTTTATTTTTATGTGACCTGGTCTTTTCTTCTCAGCCGCGGCAGCCAAGTGTTTGAGGACAGTGTCGTCCCTCTGTACAGCAATGCTTCTCTTGCAGGACTGACTGGAAGCTGAAGCTGTATGGGTGTATATCTAGTAACTGGGGATGCCCGGGTCACAGCGGCTTAGGACAATGCATCTGGTAACAACATGCCCAAGATCTTACCACCCCTACGTGTACCCTGTGCCTCCCGGACTCTCACTTGGAGATAAGGGTGCTTTTGCCCTATTCAAGTTCAACTCATGTGGGTCTTCTTTCCACAGGAGTTTCCCTTCATGGACCAGTTGCTAAGCTGAGGGCTGGCACAGACTCTTGGGCATGGTGGGCATGTTGCCTGCCTCCCCAACCTTGAGCTTTCTGGCTAGCGCAGCATCAGCCTCTACAAGAAGCAATAAGGGGGTCTTGGAACCCTAGCTCTACCCTTGTGTTGACAGTGAGCACTCCAACATACATGTGATCTCAAAGCATGTTGATGGTTCTGACGCCAACGGACCTGCAGAGAACAGAAGACAGGGAAAATGGTCCCTCTGTTGCTCCTCATCTGGCTGCCGTCTGTTCTGTTCCAATACTAGAGGGTCCAGATAGGGTGGTCAGCCCAGATGAGGAACTCCATGAAGCTAGGCCGGGGCTCAAAGCACAGAATCAAAGCCAGTTACAAGCGTGGGTAGATAGGAACGCTTGGATCCTGTCAAATCTGGTGGTCTTCTCGGCATGCATCCTTTAAGGACATGACCTCTGGTGGGTGGGCTGGGCATAACCCGGTAAGTTTCCCAGCCAGAGTTCCTGGTGACAGCTGAGTGGAGGGTCAGAGCTGGGTATCCCAGGCTGCTCTGGGACTTTGAGTGAGAACTGAGATCCTTGGGGTGGCCTCCACGTAGTGTGGTGGGGATCTTCCTCTGCGTGTTCTTGAAGGCCCCTTCGGCTTCAGAAGCTGGTGGCTCCTGTCTTCCCATGGAGACTAGTCCCAGGCACACATCCAGACCATGGCTAAACAGCATGATAACGGTGTTTTAAAAAAGGCAGGTGAGGCTGTGCTCAGCCTAGGACTACCTAGGCCTCTGTGTCCGTCACTGACCCAGCAACAATCAGAGAAGGAGTGAGCTAGGATTCAGAGGTGACTAACGGGCCCAGGCCGAGAGATGCTGGAAGCCATGGAGGATACTGTGAGTCTGGCATCAGACCACATCTCAGCAAGCTTGGGCTAAGGACGCAGTGGCCAGACTGTGGCCTCATGATGGAAGAACAGAGCAGACTGTAAAAACATCAGTTAATCACATGTAGGGATCACAAAACACAAGGTGGAGACTAGCATAGGAGTATGTCGTCTGTGCTCTGGGATGACTGGTTAGCTCGGGCTTGCCCAGCTTTGTGATCCTAGCCCAGAAGTGGGGTGCTTTTGAGTGGCGATCAGTGTTAAACCCAGTGGTCTACATTTGCTCTGAGGCAAACCTTTATTTGAGACCGGAAGCATGGGCTTTGATTGGCGGTGGCTTCCGGAAGTGGTTGGCGTTGTAAGTGTATCGGGTAAGCTGACTTAAGAAAAGGTAGAGACAGAGACTGAACACGAGAGTGTAGCGCCCAGGAAAGGTGACTTGGAAATGAATCTGTGTTGGAGGTGACAAAAAAGCCTTAAGCTATCAGGAAGCCTCAGTCTCAGGGCAGTGACGTGCCAGCAGGGACCTTAGTGAAATAGTGTCTGGGAGGGTGTTTTAGCCTCTGACTTCCTTCCTCCCTTAAATCTGTGACCTCGTTCTCTCGATTAGGCTTCCCCTCTGGCTCTGCAGTTTCCAGGGCAGGTGACCTTCCTTAAAAGGTCAGGGATTTATTTCCCTCTGAGCCTTGTCTGCAAAACCTGCACTATGACAGAAGAGACCCTGGAATGTCAGATGGTTTCGTGAGCTGAAGGAAGTTGAGCTTTGCCAGCCAAAAAGCATGGGCAGCTGTGTGCACTGGGCAGTGCAGAGGACAGTGTGAGCATTCTGAACGTCCAGCATCTGTGTTTTCTTCCACAAGTGGTCTTGGGTGTTTGCCTGCTACGTCCCCTGCATCTGACGGCATGTGGTGTCGTGGGGCAGGAGACTCGGGTCTGAACACTTTGAGGATGATGTTCCCGGCACAGGAGAGGCTCAGGGTGTCTGGTTGGCTTGAAATAGGTGGGAAATGAGCGTGGAAGACTGATACCCTCTGGGGAGGGCCAGAGAATGGAAACGGGAACCAGTAGATCCCAGATTCTAGGTCTGAGACCCTGGATCTAGCTTTCCCTGAAGCCAGAATGGTCCTTAAAGTTCATTTGTGAGAGTTAAAATTCTCTTCCTTTGGCCAGCGTTAGTTAGATTTAGCTTTATGTCACTCAGAACCAAGAGTTCAGACTGATGTATTAGTTTTCTCCAGGTCACTGTCTTTTGTAGTGTGATGGCTAATCTTGGCTGTCAGCTTGACCACACCTGGAAGGAGCTAAAACCCAAGCAGTGGTGAACCTGGGAGGGTTCTTATTCATCTATTTTTATTCTTATTTTTAAAATTGGATTATTTGAAGTGAAAAGTCCTACCCTAAATCTGGGTCATTTGAGGTTTTAGAAGAACCACTGAAGTCTGGGCCACGCCTTTTTGTGGCAGCCCACATAAAAGGCCATGGGGGAAGGAAGCTTTTGCTCTTTGCCTGCTTAACCCCACTCTGGCTGACGAGTTCATCTGTCCTGCTGCGGAGGCATTCCTTCCCTGGTGCTAACGTCTTCAGGATTCCCCTGTGGACCGAGGAGCAGCTGAGACATCCAGCCTCACAGACCGAACACCCACTGGATTCTCCCATCAGGAGACAGCCATTGTCGGACTGGCCAGACTGCCGCAGCCTGTGACTTCAATAACCCCCCTTTAATAGATACAGATTCAGTCTGTGAGTTCTGCTTCTCTGGGGAACCCTGACTAAGAAAGGAGAATGTTAATTTGTCCGGGCCCGAGGGCACTCTAACTGTGCTTGCTGTGGAACTATCACACCTTTGTGGGTCGTTGGGAGCCTTTGGGAACCTTCCCCTACACAGAGACATTACAAATGACATGTTGCTACTCTGTTGGTAGGAAGTGAAATATTATCCAGGACAGATTGCCGGTTTTCCTTCACATTTTGAAACCAATCAGAACTCTTTCACGGGCCTTAGGCACAGTGCTCAAAAGTGCCCAATGCATGACTCCAGCATTAATTTTCTCAGTTTGGCTGTGTGTTCCTGAGGATGGTGTCTCAGACTATTGACCACTCCTGATTGGATGAGCGCACTGGCGCCACCTTTTGGCCTAAGTGTCAGACAGACTTCGGGTGTTGGGGACTGTAGCCTAAGGAAAGGACAGATGGAATGGTGCTGGTTGGCCCGGTGCAGAAACTGTGTTGTGTAGGGACGTCTCAGCACGGACCGCCTCTGGTATCCGTGTCGTACAGGTCTGGTGGCCTTGTCAAGGTTCTGAGAATGTAGACCGTGAGCATGCAGGCTTCACTGGCCACCTGGGTGCTGTGTTTGGATCCCATGGCCTTTGTCAACCAAGGGCTGAGCCTGCCTTACCCCCTGGAGATCCTTCCTGCTGCATGAAGTTAGAGAAGACAACCCCTAAGCGCTGTTTCGGCCCCTCTCTCCTCTCCCTGGCTTTCCCTAAAGAGTTGCAGGCCAAGGACCCCAGAACTCTGCCAGTACAGCCAGAGCACGAGCAGCGCAGACCAGGAGGGCTTTGCAGACAAGCCGAGAGAAGCATATAGCCTAGGTAGGAATGCAGATCCCTAGGCCCTACCCCAGATGGTAGGCATCGGAGACGAGAGGGCAGTCCTGTCTGAGCTCCTGTGTGCTCTCTGGGTTTCTACCCAAGGTCGCGAGCTTTTGGAGAAAGCTTCTCTAGGAAGGTCTTGGTGCCCTGCACCACCAGGTGTCTTGGGCTGGCCAGCTCCTACCCATGACCCTGAAAATCGAAGGAACTCTGTTCTAGTGGCACCTTTAGGACCCTTAGCAATACCAAGCCGTGTAGGTTTTATGAGCAGTTTTGCTTTTGCGTTTCTTACGGAGGTGGAAGCAAAGGCTGGTGGGTTTAAGACTCTGCAACGGATGAGCAAGTTACGGTGAGGTCCTCAAGGTTCAGATTTTCCTTAGCATGGAGCTGCACGGAGCACCAGTGACCACTAGATGGCGCTGCTGCACTTTCCTTCGGACGTTGCACATGGATTCTGAGACCCGGTTTAAAAAAATAACGTGCTGCTGTGAATTGAGTCCTATTTCACTAAGATAGCCAGGAAATGATATGCAGCCACGAGGCTTTGATTAGCGGAAACTGTGGGACTGTAGCAGCAAAAGTCATGTAGATCGTTACGAATCTCCCTTCTGCACTGCAGACTCCCCGAACTCCACTCTGCTCCACTCCACCCTGGGCCTCTAGGGGTGGCAGAGTTCTTTCCACACTAGCTGAAGTCACTAGCTTCAGTTGGGTGGAGGAGCGCTCATCAAGGTGGGGACAGGCTATGTTCTTCTAAAGGCAACTTTCTGATCTGATCGGATGCCGACTTCTTTGTGCGTCAGCGCACTAACCCAGCCGCGACGGAGTTGATACTGGCAAGAGACCCCCTGCAAGGCCTCAAGAGAGAAAGAGCCCCATTTGGTTCGAGAAACCTGGGTCTGGGCACGTGAGGGCGCGGGGGAAGCAGGGTGACAGGGTCTGGCTGGAACGAAGTGGACTTAGGCTAGTTTAGTGTGAGAGCGCAGTGTGGCCACAGGGACTGCAGGAGACCTGGGTGACAAACCCACTTCCCCAGGTGGCAGTGACCTTAGAAGCCGTGATAGTGATCAGCATAAAGGTAGCCACCCACACTGCCTCACTTCATCCAACCTCCCAGCGGCTAGGAGGGCTGGGGGCACAGTGTCCCGGCTCACGGATGGGAAATAGAGGCATGAGGTGGGGGAGGAGGGGGAACTCAGGCCTGAAGCACATGGAGGCAGGTTGAGGATAGAATTTCAAACCAGGCCTGATTCCAGGACCTCTCCCTCAAGGATCTGGTAGTACAGGTTTCCGGGAGTCCTGGTGTCTCTATGGGGGGAGGGGCTTCTCTAGCTGGGGGCTTTCCTGGGATTCATTTCTGTTCACTGCCATCAGGGCCACAAAGGGGGCCACAAGGCCCCAGGAGATGCTGTGCGTCTGGAAGCTCTATTGAATGCCCCATGGGCTCTGCAGGCCCTGGGGATGCCTGGGGGAAGCCGTACCAGTTGACAGAAGTACAACATCGATATGAAAAGAAGGAGTTCTGTCCCCCACCCCCATGCCTAGTCCCCCAGCTCCCTGAGAGACCCGCCTGGCAGGTGAATCCTGAGAATAAGGTTCCTCCTCTCAGAGCACCCCCACTTTATTGCAGGGTGGCAAGGCCAGGTGAGTGCCGGGGAAGACCCTGAACCGGCCGTGGCCAGCTAGAGGAGAAATGACCAAATGATGGAAGGGCCACTAGGCACAGCTGTCAGCCATTGGTGGGTGGTTTCTTCTCGGTGAGTGTCACCAGTGTGGGGGTTCACTCTTGACATCTGCTTTGCCCTTCCCATACCCTGTCCCACCCTGTCTCCACACTTCCAGACTAACATCAATAAGATTGTCCGGACCACCCCCAATGCTCAGCTCCCCACTGCCCGCCCTGGCATAACCTATCCCCCAAAGTGCCCTAGTTTATATTTCTAGGTTTTTTCATCATCCTCTCTTATCTTTCTTTCTTCTCCCTCACAGCTCTCTGAAGCCTGAGTTGATCCGGTAACTGGTGTGATTTTTTTCTCTTTTCTTTTTTTAAAAATTAATTCTTTAAGAATTTTATACATTATATTTTCATATACAACCCCAATTTCCCCAAGACCCACTCCCCCTTCCCTACCCACCCAACTTTGGGCCCCCATTGTTTTTTCCAGTATAATACTTTTATTGATTATTTGGGAATTTCACATAATGCACTCTGATCACACTCACTTCCCAGTCCTCCCTGGTCTGCTCCCCCGACCCTTGTGACCCCCACAAAAAGAAGAAGAAGAAGAAGAAGAAGAAGAAGAAGAAGAAGAAGAAGAAGAAGAAGAAGAGGAGGAGGAGGAGGAGGAGGAGGAGGAGGAGGAGGAGGAGGGAGAGGAGGAGGGAGAGGAGGAGGGAGAGGAGGAGGAAGGAGGAGGAGGAAAAAAAAGTCCAATTTGTGTTGCTCATATACTCACTGAGCGTGGTCACACAGCCAGTGGCCAGCCCCTTAAAGAAAACTGAGTTGTCTCCCACTAAAAATCCCACAGAGTCCAATTTACGTGGCCCGTGTGCTCTTGGGTGTGTGGTGTCTGCTGGAGCGGTTTGCCTTCTCCCTCCCCCACTTCCGGTTTGCCAGCTCCCCACGGTGCAGGGGCATCTAGACCCTCACGTGGACATGAGAAGTTTGGCAGAAGTGATGAGCTTCCCCTGGATTCCAAGATGGTCCCCACCCCTACCTGATCTCAACGTGATGCAAGATAAACCTCTCCCCGCCCCCCCCACTCCTCCCTACTCCCGCCATGGAAAGTTCTCTGTCTCTGTCCAAAGACTGGATTTGAAACAAATCTAAAAGGTTTGGAGTTACTTTAAAACTTGCAAGAGCTGCGAAGATTCGGGTGCTACATGGAGCTCCCACACACCCTTCACCCAGATCGCAGAGACCCCTCCGATCACAGAGACCCCGCCCGCCTCTGCCTCTGAAATGCTGGGATTAACGGTGTGTGCCGCACACCCAGCTGTGGTGTGTGTTTCTTTCACGGTCATGTGTCACAGGGCGGGGCTCATCATCAGTTTCCATGAATGCAACCCGTTCATTTCACTGTCTTGTTTTAATTTGTCTACTTGGTCTAACAATGCATGCCCTTTAGAGCCCCCCACCCCAAGCCCCCCAGGGCAGGAGAGGTGCCACGTCTTGCTCCTTTAGTCTGGAATGACCAAGGTGGGGAAGCATGCCTTTGTCCCTTGTCACACTGATGTGTTTGCACATAGGGTACTTCTGCCCGTCGCCCCTCTAAAAATAGTAGTCTTTATTTTGAAAAAAATGTTAAAAGGGGAGGGGCTGGTGAGATGACTTGGAGAGGTAAAGCACGCTCGGGGGCTGATGTCTTGAGTTCTATTCCAGGGACCCACAGTGGAGGGAGAAAACTGACTGCTGAAGACTGTCCTCTGACTACACACACACACACACACACACACACACACACACACACACACACACACATGCACGCACCCCAAATAAGGTCCATTTAAAACTAATATTCTCTTATTTTGGACCTGTCTGGTATGTCGCTGTGGGGACAGTGTCTATGCAGCGACGTCAGGAGGTGGCCCTCTTTCCAAGAGAGCTCTGGAAAATGCTTTTCTCCTTAAGCCTTGATGGAAACCCTTAATGAGCCTGCTGGCTTCTGGCAGGAAGGCTGCCTTCAGGCACCAGTGAAGCTGGTAGTTCCCACACTTCTCAGGCCCTGTTTTCCTGTCCCCGCTGCCAGGGCCACACTATAAAGTCCTCCCTGAGGGGCAGCTGGGCTGGGAACAATGTACCTTTTACCTCCATCACGGCTCAGTTGCATGGCTGTAAACACTACACAGTGTGCTCTACCGGGCGGGGCTTCCAGGGAGCTCCCTCGCCTCAGGGACCCCTCTCTGCACTTGGTCTGCTGAACACCATTGTCCTCCAAGAAGCCACTGCTGGCCAGCAACTGGGCGTCATCGGGGAGAATCTGTGGACAGTAGACCACAGAATGTGCAAAGCCCCTGGGATGGATAGATGAGTCATATCCTATTGGTGTATTTCAATGGTTCGGGGGTGGGGGGGAAAGGCGCATGTGTTTTTGATGCATTACAGTGTCCACAGGAAGACAGCCCAGCAGTGGACAGAGAGCCTACAGTTAAGGCCGGGGTTCAGATCTGGCTCTGTCGGGCTGGCTTGGGGCCTTTAGCTGCTCCAAGGCTCTTCTGTGATCTGTGAGAGAAGGGCCAGTATGTGCAACTTCCCATCAGTGTGAGCACCATGTCCTCACCTCTCTGGCCTGCCAGCATAGCCCGGGACTGGCCTACCAGGAGGCAGAGGCCTGGCTGTGTATCCGTGACCTAAGCCCACATGATATGAACTAAGGCCAGTAGCTCTGCCCGCTTTGACCAACTGGGCAGATTTGGCATTGTTTTAAGAGCACGGCAGGTTTGTTTTAACCAGCTGTGGTAGGCAGACATGGACGTATGACTGTGAATTGTCTATCAGCAGCAGTTGCTGGCTGTGCGGGGAGGATGTGGCTGGATCTTCACCATGGTGTCTGCAGGAAGAGAAGGCAAAGTGGGTGAGCGGACTCAGGGGCCTCCTAGAGCGATAGCCAGAGGTACTGAGGTGCTGGACTGTCCCGAATCTGACACCCAGTCCCGGGGTGATTAGGAGAAGTGAATAGTGGCCCAGGAGGATATGGATGTGGGGTACGCGTTGGTTGGTTTGTGTTGGGGGCAAGTTGTTGACTCTCTAGGGATTACCTGACGCTGCGAAGGAAAAGTCCCACTGTCAAAGCATCAGTACCAGCAAGAAATGGACGGTGTAGACACTTCCCATCCCTGACCAGGAGGAGGGCATATCTACAGACTCCCATGGTAAGGCTGCTCTCTGGCTTCTTAGGGCCAGGGCCAGCGTTTATGGTCTTCTAGAATGTGTGTCCCACTGACCCAAAGCTGACTTCCTAAGTGACCACAGAGCAGCTGGGATTTCCTTCAGAACCCAAGAGTCTTCCAGTGTGACATGTGGCTTGACCAGCAAGACAGAGAAGGCAGATACCTGTCAGCAGCCTTCTCTGTATGTATCCCTTGGTCCATGGTTGCCAAGGGTGGATGCTGGGAGATGCTGGCCCAGGATGGGCTGTGGATGCTGGGGAGGTAAGCTGACTTGACATGACATGACATCTCTCTGGAGTCCGTGTTTTCTCTGAAGGCAGCACAGAAGAGGGAGAGGAACCGTGTGTAGAGTGTTGTAGGAAATATATGTGTTTAGCTCAGCAGGTTTAGTTGGCGTTTGGGGTCGGACCATCCCAGGTCACCTGCCAGCAAGGACAGTAGAGCCAAAGACTGCAATTTGTGTGTGTGCGTGTGTGTGTGTGTGTGCTGGTCGGACTGCTTGAGTTCTAGCAATAAGGCTGAAGGTTAACAGGGAAGACACGCATGGTGTGTCCTTGGGGAAGGGCAGGAAGGCAGAGTCTTTCCCACGGTGGCTACTGACTAGAAGCTGTAGAAAATGCACACAGAGGCAGCTGGTTTGACATTAATGACTGGACTTGGACCAGGAAAGTGTTGAAAAGCTGGTAAAGCTATGGCAGAGAGAGACTGTGCCCATGGTCCAAACAAACCCAGCCATCGCCCCCGTTGTGCCTCTAGGAGTACGCTGTGGTCCACCCTTTCTGTCCTTGTCCTCTTTCTTGTCCCCTCCCTTCCCACCTACGGTAAGGAGTCAGTGTTTTAGTGCCTGGAGACAAGATAACAGGCTGGTCAAGTCCGAGAGTCTGCCTGTGTGGAGCTTGTGAGCACGTTTGATGGCCTCAGTGTGTGCTTATCACTGCGGATGCTTCTTTGTGGTAAGTGGCTGCTTTGTGCATCCCAGAATGCTTCATCGCCTCTCTGTCTCTACCTACTAGACACCTGGCACCCACTCTTTGGGTTTTTTTTGTGTGTGTGTGTCTGTGTGTGTAGTGTGTGTAGTGTATGTGTGTAGTATGTGTGTGTAAGTGTGTGTGTGTAGTGTATGTGTGTGTAGTGTATGTATGTGTAGTATGTGTGTGTAAGTGTGTGTAGTATGTGTGTGTGTAGTATGTGTGTGTGTGTAGTATGTGTGTAGTATGTATATGTGTGTGTGCGTATAAGTGTGTGTGTGTAGTATGCGTGTGTGCTCTGGGTGCACTTGTGTGTATCCTGCTGCATGCTCTTGTGCACATGCTTGGAGGCCAGAGGAGGGCATCTGGAGTTCTGATCTGTCACTCTCTGCTTTGTTCCTTTGAAGCAGGGTCTCTCCCTGACTCCGGAGTTAGGCTGGCACCTGGAAGCCCCAGTATTCCTCTTACTTCTGCTCCCAACAGTGTAGCTAGAGTTTTCTTGCCTGGCCCACGGTCAGGGCAAATCTCTCTCACCTGCCAGTCCCACAGCCTCAGACCCAACCAAGTAAACACAGAGACTTATATTGGTTACAAACTGTATGGCCATGGCAGGCTTCTTGCTAACTGTTCTTACAGCTTAAATTAATCCATTTCTATTAATCTATACCTTGCCACATGGCTCGTGGCTTACCGGCATCTTCACATGCTGTTTGTCATCGTGGCAGCTGTCAGTGTCTCTCTGACTCAGCCTTCCACTTCCCAGCTTTATTCTCCTCCTTGTCCTGCCTACACTTCCTGCCTAGCCAATGGCCAATCAGTGTTTTCTTTATTGACTAATCAGCAACACATGTGACATACAGAACATCCCACAGCACAACAGTGCTGTGCTTACAGGTGTGTGTGGCCCTGTCTGGCTTTTAACCCGGCTGCTGATGTTTGGACTCAGGGCCTCATGCTCGCACAGTAAACGCTCTTACTGGGCCACTGCTCTGGACCCCTCCAGATGTTGTAGGATGTCCCCTGAGCCTGACCAGTACCCTGCTGAAAACCACTGGACAGTGCAGGAGGCACGTAAATGAATACATGCCCACAATACTGATGGCATAGATGGTCCCAGTGTCCACACAGGGGCTGCTCAGAGGTCTTGGGTGGGGGGAGTCACAGTAGGTGCAGGCACATCCCTGTTGTGAGAAAGTGATCGATTATGTATAACTCTGGTCAGGAGACGATCACCTTCACATCACGGGGAATTAGTGTGGATTTCCACACTTGAGTGGCACTGTCCTGTGAAACTTAGCAGAGGAGTCTGTGCAGAAGGAAGAAAATGAATCGACCCCAGACATTCTCTTCCAGATTTTTCTTTGCCTTGGAACAGCTGTGAAGCAGAATGAACTGGTTTGATGGTAACAGCCGGAAGTTGACCCGCTTTGTGTGTGGACTCCAGGTCTCTCAGTGTCTCTCTAGGCCCTCAAAAGGGAGGCAAGCCAGGCACAGTGGTGAAGTGTGTATGCCATCCCAGCTCTTGGGTGGTGGGGGCAAGAGGGTCAGGAGTTCGTCATCTTCAGCAACATAATGAGTTCAAGGCTAGCCTGGGCTACGTGTGCTCTTGCTCAAAGTGGGAGATGTGAAAGAAGAGTGCGTCCGTGACTCTTTTTGGTGCTGGCCCTGGAAGGGGGAGGGTCAGCCTCAGCTTTTGCCCATTGTTTGGCTATTTCTGACACGTGTGTGTCACCCACAGAAGGGCACTCTCTGACTCAAGAACCCATCACAGGAGACCCTGTCAACACCTCTGTTTGCCCCTCCCCCTGTCCAGCTGAGATCCTTTCTCTCTGCTCAGCTCCAAGGTGTTGATGGGTGGATCGATGAGGCTGTGCTGTTTGGCCTCATCTGGGGATTCTGACAAGCTGCTGGGAGTTTAGTGCATGGCTGCACTCCAGCTCACGCTGTGGTCAGCGCATGCTTCCTTCAAGTGCTACAAGCTGTGGCTGGAGAGGATTTTATCTGCTCATGTGACCGTTGAAAAAATGCCATGCCTGTTTCAAGTTCCTCAGACACCCAGGGGGTAATTACAAGTGTTGAAAAAAAACCCAGAATATCAAAATGGAAACGTCGGGTCTCAAAAACATGCTTTGGTTATCACGATAATTGAAATTAGGAGACCATGCTCTTAAGAAATCATGTTATTTAAAAGGAAAAACTGTTCCAGGTACCCAGACTGACAATTGGGACAGTGATGGGGTTCATGATGGCCAGTGATGGATCTGCAGAGCATAGTGTCCATTTCCTCCTCATAATGCAGGCTCCAACCTTGGGGTAATTTTCCTAACTTCCTTTTTTAAAATCGTGTGTGTGTGTGTGTGTGTGTGTGTGTGTGTGTGTGTGTGTGTGTGTGTAGGTGCAGGTATGAGTCATGATGCAGTCTTTGCATAGTGGCCTGAAGACAACTTGTGTGGGTCAGTCCTTTCCTTTTGCCTTACGGATCCTGGGGGATCAAACTTGGGTAGTGGAGCTCTGGGACAAGTGCCCTTTCACATTAGGTAGCAGAGCTTGGTGGCAAGTGCCCTTATCTATTGAGATGTCTCACCATACCTTATGGTCAACAAATCTCCAAGCTCTCCAAACATCCAGTCTTTTGTCAGACATGGGTGACCTCCTTTCTGTTCCCTTCATCCTGGTCCAGCCCCTCATGCGTCTGTCCTGAACTTTGTCAAGGATTGTCTGAAGGCCTCCTTCCTCCTTCCATTTGATCCGTCAACTCCCAGTTACTTCCTGATTATCTCATTTTGTTACATCTTGTTGCCACGTGACGAGTTCGGCCAACACATATTAGCTGGAAATGGTGGTTCATTAGGCCGCAGATCTTTTGAGGGCTCAGGAATTTGGAAGCATCTTCACCGGGTGGTTCTGGTTCAGGGCACCCCAATGGCTAGTAATATAGTTACCCGAAAGCTTCACTGGGCCTAGAGGATCCCCTTCCAAGATGGCACCCCACGGATGTTGGTACAATGTCTCTATTCTTCTCGAGTTATGGGTAAGAGACCTCAGTTTTTCACCACCGAGTCTCTCCATATGTTGTCACGTTCTTACGACAGGACAGCTGGCTTCCCCAGATGTGGGGCAAGGCTTCTGAAGACCCAGCTTTCACTACCAGACTCCATAGTGTCTCTTCATCCAATTCTTTAGGAGCCAGCTGCCACATTAGGAAAGAGTCGCAGGAGATGTGTTGAAGCCCTTGTGGACATTTTGAAAAATGATTCCTTCCCACTGTAAATGCTGCCATCCGTACATTCAGGGGACTTAGTCCACAGGCCTTTCCCTGTTGGCTCACCCCAGTGTCGACAGACAAACTGCTAGCATAAGTCACTCCATCCTGTTGTATCCGTCAGGAACTTAGAGTGACCCTCTGTGCCTATTGCGCACGGTCCCCCCAGCCTTTAAGACACCTGCTCATCCTGGCCAAACCTTCTCCTGCTCCTCAGAGAACAGCCTGTCTTCTGGTCTGCCCGGGTGACTCACCCTGCTGGACACGCCCTCTGGTCCCTCATCCTTTTGCCCCCATTTGTTCCCAGAATCCTCTGTGTCCTCATCGGTTGCTTGTCTGTGCCTTAAATCACAAGTCTCTGCTGCTTTCCCTTCTCTGTCATTTCACACTCAGAGTCAGACACGTGACCTCTCCCAGGACTCTGGCAAGAGCATCCATTCTGGGCTTTCTCTCCAGATTTTTTTTTTCTTCTTTTTATTAAGAGATTTTCTATTCGTTTTACATATCAACCACAGATTCCCCTGTCCTCCCTCCTCCCACTCCAAGCCTCCCCCCCCAACCCACCCCTCATTCACACCTCCTCCTAGGCAAGGTCTCCCCTGGTGAGTCAGCTCTCTCCAGATTTTTCTACCACACCTCCTCACTGAATTCTGGAGAGCCAGTCACACGGAGATCCCCTAAGGTATAAGCCTGCCTATGCCTGACCTCCGCTAAAGCCCCTTCCCTGCATTTGGGCTGTGTGAAGGCACCACAGCTTTTTTTCTGTGTTATCCAAGTCCTTTGACTGTCCCAGCCTGCTGGCTGTCACACTGTCCTGAACCTTGCTCTTCAGCACCACACCTGTGCTGCCACAGGGTTTATGACTTGCTTAGGTTTCCCTTTGAAAATCAAGTAGCCACAGGGGTGTGAGCAGTAGAGCCCAAAGACATCTTAGGGATCAATGAACTTTATAGCTGGTGAGGAAAGGGGTCCTCAGTTAAGTTTATTAGGGCCTCAGAGGATGGGTGTTATATACAGATCCTGCAACCAAGGCACTAATTAACTCCCTAATGAACTTGACCCGGACAATGAGGTCTTGTCCTGACTTCTCTAAGGCTGACAAAGCCGGCCAGTATTGCAATCCTAATACCATACAGCCACTCCTGGCAGGGGAACGTGCCCAGAGGGATTCTGCTGCCTTGGACATTTTTAAATTTCAAAATTAGGGAAAGAAGTCCTTTCTCACGTTTCTCCAAGAATCTACATTTTTCAAGGGGTTCCGGCCCATTCTTGCCTAACACACCAGTATCATGGCATGATGTGGTTGCCCAGTTGTAATGGTCCCTCAGAGGCTACAGGGGGCTGGATGCCAAGTTTATGAATGTTTGAGTCCCTTTTATAAGATGTAGAATTTGTATGTAACTTGCCCACACCTATGCTGTTTGCTTTAAACCATCGCTAGGTGACTCGTAATACTTAATGGATATAAACGCTCTGTAAACAGTTGTTATACTATATCGTTCAGGGAATAATATCAAGAAATAAAAGTCAGTGTACGTTCAGTACAAGCAGCATTCCCCACCTACTCAGAATGGTCTCAGGCTGTGGTTGGTGGAAACTTTGGATTTGGAACATGTGGATCTGGAGGGTCAATTACGATAGGGACACGGGTGACTTCTGAGTGAAGTCTGAGATGCTTCATGCTTTGCTAAAGGCGACTCCAGACTGTGCTCGGCAACGCCCCATCTTGTTTTGAGCTGTTAGAAGTTTGGAGGACAGGGTGATTCCTCAGCTCCCTGTTGTTCTCAAGGGCAGAACTGGTTTGCAAAGAGTCTACCGTCAGTCTCCTTGGTTTATGATATTTGGTGATTGAGCCAGTTAATCTCTGTTGTTAATTTGATTGGATTGGGCTCAACTGAAGGACACCCCTCTGGACGGGGCTCTGAGTTACTTCCTGGAAAGATGAACTGATTGACAGGGAAGCCTTTCCCAGAGTGGGTAGAACCTTCTGGCAGTGGCCCAGATAACAGAGGTCCAAGGGAGATGCAAGCCTATTCTTCACTCTTTGCTCCCTGATGGTGAGCGCATCTCCTTCACTGACATCAGGATCCGGCTTCCTCAGTCTTCCCGTGTGGCCTGCAGCTTTCCAGGGACCCTCCAAGGAGCCATTGCTTCCTGTTCCCGATTGCAGGCACAAGGTGACTAGTCTCCTCAACCTTCTGCTGCAGTCACTTCCTGGCTGTGGTGGACTGTGCCCTGGAGCTGTGAGCCGACATAAGCCCTTTGTCCTTAACTTGCTTTTGGCAGGTGTGCTTGTCACAACGATGAGACAAATAGTCACAGCAGTGATCATTAGTGCCATCTAGTAGGAATTCTTGCCTTCTCTCTGGTTGCACGGTGGCATTGCACTCCTTGGTCCTCGTGGTTTGCTGTTGTTAATTGACCAGCTCGGGCCAAAGACTATGCATGGACCAAGCCACCCACACACTGGGCACATTTAACTGTGAGTGTGAAACCCCCCAGAGCCTGTTCTAGATGCTGGATGTTCAGCAACACTTAAGATAGTCATTGTTAGAACCAGATCTCTGAGCAGAGACCCCTAGATGATGTGTAAAGGATATATATTATGGACACAGGATCTCACTAAGTTGCCAAGGCGGGCCTTGATCCTCCTGCCTCATCTTTCCGAGTACTGAGGATTACAGACAGCTCTGTGCCATCGGGCCTAGGCTGTGTTATGATTTTTAATTCACAGAGATTTTTGGAATAGTTGGTTACTGCAGCACAACCTGGATTTCCTGATAGGTGGTGTTGGCATTTTTTGGAAACTTAGTAGTTAATCATAACTTCACTTGCACAGAGGCAAGGGCTTTTCATTTTCTGTTCTATCATTTCACATTCTTCAGAGGGAATTTCCACAGTCGGCTGCCTGGAAGGTTGGAATTTACTTATTTCCAGCTTGGGAAGAAGGAAGGAGAAACCAGCATCTGCTAGCTCAGAACCATCTTGGCATGGCTTATTAAGTAAATCCTTCCTGGCTTGAAAATGTTGTTCCAGCTTTACCCACGACATTCTGTCATATGGCTTGGCTAGTATTAGCAATAGCTATACCTTGCAGAGTACCAGCTACGTATCCAGCCCTAAGTAAGCCTTATCTCTTACTATGACTTTAACACTATAAGCTGGACTGTATCTTATTCTCATTTTTCATATTATAAAGCAGAAAGACAAAACAGGTAACGTAGTTTTCATAAACTCACTTTGCTACCAGAACCAAGATTGGAACCCAACTCTGGGCAGCTTCCAGGTTCTTCTTTTAACTGTACCAAGTCTGCTTTGCAGATTCATAGGAGAGGGATGAAGGAAGAGGACTCTTATTCGGAGCATAATCCTCGGGGATAGTAACATGCTGATGCTCTGTGTTTGGTTGCGTACCATGTTTTCATTCATTCCATAGCTTATAAATTCATTCATCATTCATTCATTCATAAATTAACTCACACACTTGGCTTTCTTGAGAAATCTGTTTGGTGTTGGGTTTTGTGGGGCGCTAGGGTTTAGATGCAAGCTGTTCTGATTCATTCTTTCAATACCCACGACACTTTGGGATTTCTCTCTTCCTCTACATACACAGCATGCACACATATAAGCACACACCATACCACATACACATGCATATACCACACACACACACACACACACACACACACACACACACACACACAGATGCTATAATTCATACACACACACACACACATCTATACTTACATACGCACAGAAAAATATATACCTATTTAGAGAAGCATATCCATACTGAGGAGGTGGCTCCTGGTTTAGTCAGGTTGCTGAGTTTTAATGGAGACAGATGGCGAGGCATCCATCTTCTATTTCTTTCTAAACATCTTATACCCTTACATTCCACTAAAGCCACAGCCTGAAGGTCAATGCCATTATAATTAGCTTTCTGTTTCTGAAGGTGGTCATGTCAATGGCTTCCACATCCCTCCCTCATCCCTGGCAGATGCTGAACCAGCGACTCTTGTTCCCCTGACCCCTCAAGTCCCCGCCACCCTCACCCAGCCATCTCTCCTCACAGCTCTCACCAAGAAGGTTAATGGCCCTCTCCTGAAGATACAGTGAGACAGAATCCTAACTCTTTTGGGGGCACGAATAGATTTCTCCACAGTTGGGCCCTGTCACTTGCTTGTAATAGCTTGGGATTGGTTGCAGAACTATTGAGCAGGAAAAAGTGAAAAAAGACTCTCTGATTACACGCCGCTGAGATGGCTAGGGTAATTCGAGGAGAAACGCCTTTACAGCTCTGGGGAATAAAAAAAAATGTAATTCTCGTGTATGAAAACCACGAGCCAGACTTGCCATGTTCGCTTCTTGTTTTTAGAGCCCCGACGGGCCAAGTCACATATTTGGGTCAGAGGGTCTATTGATTACCTGTCAGGCCTGAAGGTGTGGGTGATCAATAATACTAACCTACAGGAAAGGTGGCCTTGAATGCAGAAATCCTGTGGAGTTGACCATCGTTTCTCCTGGTCTGCGAGTGTTTTGTGAGGTACCAGGGCTCTATACCCTGGAGCCAGAGGCACCCCAAGTCCCAACAGTGCTCCTGCACACCAAGGCTGTGCAAAGGCTGCCTGCAAATGATAAGAAGCTAAGCTTCGCTCGTCCTCTCTGCCCCTCAATGGCCATGGGACAAGCAGGGAGGCAGGGACAAGGTGAGGCGGGGGGCGCTGCCACAGGAGGACTCTGAGGCCTGGAAGATGAAGGTTGTGAGGGGGTCCTGGGGACCGTGGCCTTGACCTCATCAGTCTTTAAGCAGTGCTCAGAACAGAACATTCAGAAACATCCTCCAAGTGCTCATGGCTGGAGAAGGTGAAGCGCACGGAGGAGGCCAGCTTTGTCTGGACAGGCATATGAAAGTTCCCCTGATGAAATGATCTCTTCCTGGCAAGAGGTGCCACACAGTACATGCCAGCTTCTTTCTGTGTCCACTTGGGGTCTGGCTTGGTGTTCGGTTGAGAAAAACCACTATCATGGGCATTACAGTGGCTTCTGGAGTCACCGGACCCCGAGCACTTGGGAAAGCATGCACCTAACAGTTCCCTGTGCCTGAGCCAAGTCCTGGGTAAGCGTGTGACTCACCTCAACCCAATCGAAACACTTCCATTCTACCTACCTTGATGTGGCTGCCCATCTGTTTCAGGGAAGGCTGCTGTTGGTGGCTGTCTTTGGACCTCAGGGGGAACCTGAGCTGAAGAAGTCAAGACAGTGGCCTCTTGAGGGCTGAATGTAGCTCCACAGGCAATGTTTTCTCAGCATGCATAAAGCCCCATTTTCTATCCCCAGCACTGCGGAAGCCAAGTGTGGCAAGGCCCTGGAAGAGTGCATCTGTAACCCCAGCACTGGGAAGGAAGAAGCAGAAGATCAGGAGGTCAAGGTCATCCTGGGCCACGTAGCAAGCCTGAGGCCAGACTGGGGTACATGAAACCATGTCTCAGAGACAAAACAAAACAATAAAATGCTATGGAGTTCAGTCCTTCGAGACATTGTTGAGTTGTCAAATCAGAATTCTACCTACCTAGTCGCTCTGTTGTTGGAAGTGTCACTGTCTGTGAAGTTGGTACTAGGGACTGGGGTCCTGCTATGACAGGCCTGACGGCACTTTTGTTTGAAAGAATATGGACTTTAGGACTGTGGGTTAGAAAAGCAGTTGAATGCTTTAAGTGCTGCTTAAATGGGCCATCCGAGTAGAGCATGGAAGACAGCGGTGCTGAGTGTGATTTGTTGAGCTGCGGGTGTCTGGATCAAGAAGCTTCAGAGAAGATTATTAATATGTGGCCTGGAGATCACAAAATATGTGATATTTTGGTGGAAAAAGTAGCTGCTTTTTGCCCTGGTCCAAAGAGTCTGCCTGAGGTTAAAGTGAAGAAATTTGGATTAATTCCATTGGCAGAGGAAATCTCAAAACAGCCTAGAATAGACTCTGTCATGTGGCTACTAGTGTTCCGCTTGTAAATATTTATAATGAAAAGGAGCAAGTGGAGATCGGGAGAACCGGGAAGTGGAATGGACCTAAATCCTGTGTTCAAAGACATAAACAGATTAAGAAATGGAATAAACAGAGTGGTGACCTCAGAGCAAGATCCCACCCAGCCAAGTTTCCAAGTGGGAAAAGGAATGAAAGAAAAGTTTAGGGCCAAGTATGGTGGCGCACGCCTTTAATCCCAGCACTTGGAAGGCAGAGGCAGGCAGATCTCTGAGTCTGAGGCCAGCCTGGGCTACAGAGTAAGTTTTAGGAGAGCCAAGCTTAGGCAATGAAGGAAACAAAGCTGTCGAAGATGTAATTGAATGAGAGACTGTGTTCCAGTCTCAGTAAGCAGCAGAACTTGGCGGTTCTGCCTTCAATGATAGAAGAAAGGCATTACGTAACCTTCCTCTGAGACAAAGAAAAATGGCTGAGGCCAAGCATGTGTCAGAGCTGTCTCTGAGTGGAGGCTTAGGGAGGCCATTGAACGAAGCTGTGAAGGTGAAGCCTGGATTGTCTTGGAGAACCCAAGATGTTGGAGATGCCAGAGCCATGGGATACCTGCTGAGGAGAGCTGCTAACAGGGAGTGGAACCAGCCCAAGAGAAAGAAGTGTGTTACAGTCAACAAAGCTGAATGGAGTTGGAGATCTGAAGAGCATTTTGACATCAGACATGGAGATGCAGAGATTGGAGTTTGCCCAGCTGGTTTTCAGTCTTGCTTTGGACCGGTATTTTCTCACTATGCTCCCTTCCCTATGTTTTGGGACAGTAATGTATATCCTGTGCCATTGTATGCTGGAAGTATGTGATCCGCCTTTTCATTTTGATTTTATAGGTGATTATAGTTAAGAGATTGTGTGAATCTCAGAAGGGACTTTGAACTTGGGATTTTTAAACGTTGTTGAGACTATGACAGACTATGGGGACTTTTGAAGTTGGACTGAAAACATTTTGCATTATGATACGGCTACAAGCTTTTGGGGGCCAGGGAGTGGAATGTAGTGATTTGAAAGAAAATGGCCCCCAAAGAGAATGGCACTATTGGGAGGTGTGGCCCTGTTGGAGAAAGTGTGTCACTGTGGAGGCAGACTGTGAGATCTCACATGCTTAAGCATTACCCAGTGAAACAGTTTACTTCCTGTTGCTTTCAAAATATAGAACTCTCAGCCACCTCTCTAGCACCATGTCTGCCTGCATGCCATCATGTCCCACCATGAGGATAATGGACTGAACCTCTGAACTGTAAGTGAGCCACCCCAATTAAACGTTTTCCTTTATAAGAGTTGCCATGGTCATCACATCTCTTCACAGCAGAAGAAACCCTAAGTAAAACATCATCCGTGTTTTAGAACTAGTTGAAACTAGGTGTGTCGGTACACATGTTTAATCTCAGTATCCAGGGGGAAAAGACAGGCTGATCTCTGTGAGTTTGAGGCCAACCTGATCTCCAGCCAGCCACGGCTACATAGTGAGATTCTGAGTCACGAAACAACAAAACAAACAAACAAACAAACAAACAAAATCAGTTGGAATCACACAGTTCTTTCCTTGTATTTCTGAGAGAAGTTCCTTGTGTGTAGTTTTCGGTATTTTTGACTCATTCAGTTATTGCCTTCATTAATTTGACCACTGTGGGAAGGAAGGGCTTGAGAGGGAAAGAGAAGAGTCAGTGTGTTGTCATGTAATCCCTGGATATGTCATGTCAATATGTAATCCTTAGGAATTCCTGGGATGATTGATGATGTCATCCCAGGCAACTACTCAGGAGAGGTTTTTTTTTTTTTTTTTAAACGGAGTTGAGGACCGAACCCAGGGCCTTGGGCTTGCTAGGCAAGCGCTCTACCACTGAGCTAAATCCCCAACCCCGAGAGGCTGTTTTTGTCGGAACCCACTACCTGTTTCTATTACGCCTTTTCTATGTGCACCCTGAGTGTCCCATGGTGCACTTTCCCTTAGATCCTAGAGTCACACAGTCTGACACTAGATATGAGACCTTAGGCACAGGACTATATCACCCCGAGCCTCTACTCATTCCCCAGAAGATGGCTGTAAGAAACAAAAGAACAGTGCGTGGCCAACAGGAGCACTCATGAAGGTGCTCCCCTTCGTCACCCCTTCCCAGCGTGTGCTTCTGAAGTCAAGGAAGGATTTTCTGATGTTTTGGGAATCACACACATGATGTAACATCGGATGCTGTCATAAGCTTTCTTTCCTTCCCACCCAGATGGTCGGGCTCTCTGAGAGGTCCAGCTTCACAAAGCATTTGGGTCCATCCTAATTCTATCATTCAGGGCCTCAGTGAGTTTCCAACGAGCTAAATTCTGTGCACTGTAGATAAAATTTAGAATCTGAAGCCTGTTTGGGTACGATACCATGGAACCCATAAAGGCACCCACCTTAAATTCCTTACAGGATTGAATCTTACAGGCAAATACCATTAGTTATTTCCCAGTAGATCTGGGCTGTTGATTAACTGGGTTGAGACAATGTTTTGGACTAGTAGCATCACAGATTTCACATTGGCCTTGAAATACCATTTGCAGAGTTTGGTACAACTTTTTTTTAACCCCCTCCTGAAGTATTAGTTTTCTGTTGCTGCGGTAAAGGTACCATGACAAAAAGAAATAGATTTAAGAATTACATCTTATAGAAATGATTTATTTTGGCTTATGGTTCTAGAGCAGTGAGTGGTTCTCAACCTGTGGGTTGTGACATCTTTGGGGTGAATGACCCTTTCATAGGGGTCACATATCAGATATCTTGCATATCAGATATTTACACTGCAATTCACAACAGCAGCAAACTACAGCTATGAAGTAGCAACAAAAATAATTTTATGGTTGGGGGTCACCACAGCGTTAGGAAGGTTGAGAACCACTGTTCTAGAGGGACAAGAGTGCAGTCCATCACAGCGGGGGGCAGGACAGCAAGTGGCAGATGGTGACAGGAAGCTGAGCGCTCACATTTCCATCCAAACCCAGGCAGCAGAGATTGAGCTGGAAGTGGAACAGAATCTAAGCCCCCAAAGCCCACCCTGAGTGATGCACTTCCTTCAGAGAAGCTGAACGTCCTCAAACGTAATGCCAAAAAACAGCGCCACCAACGGGGGTTGGGGGGCAAGTGTTCGAATATCTGAGCCTGGGCGGGACATTTTTCACTAAAACTGCCACACCTGAGAAGTTTCTGAACACAGACTGGACATACTCTAAACACAGATGACAAAGACCAGAGGGCACAGGTCCACTGCGCAGGAACCCCTGCTGGGATACCAGAGTCCCCAGGGTGCTAGAGCATTCTTGTAGGCACACCAACGGCACCCTGTTTCTTTTCCGCTGGTCCTGTCTCCCTCACCCCCTGGCTGCCCAGGGCCCTTTCCTTCTGGTTGTCGTCTTTTTCTTCAGAGCTTGGGTCCACCCACGTAGAAAGAATAGCACCATGACTAATTATAAAACTGTTATATGATTAAACTCAATTAACTTTAAATAACCCTTGAAATTTGTTTAATGTTAGCCCCTGCCCTACTTGAACTGCTAAATACTGCTCTCCTTCAGACTTATGCTGGGATGAGCTCATTATGGTGTGACAGTTGGCACTCTGGGGGCCAATGGCAGGTCCTGACACGCAGGACAAGAAATGGTACTGGGGTCCTTGGTGCAGGTGAGGGAAGCATGGGGGGCAGTGTAGTTGGAATTGAGGCATCTGTGGCTCTCTTGGGGATCACTCCATGAACTGCTAGTGGGAACTCATTCTCTGGCAAGTACTGAGAAATGTTAAGTTCAAATGTTAGGTTACCCAGGATGTGATGCTTCAGCAAGAGTGCCCAAGCAACTGAGTAAAGTATCCCTCGGCCTCGGCCTCCCTGTTACCCTTGAAGGAGTTCAGGAACACTGAGGACATCGTGGGGTGGTATACCTCTCAGACTATCATGATAAAGGGTTGAGACAATGACCCTGGGTCCCGATGGAGGCCAGAACCCCTTGAAATTACAGAACTTATAAGCTAGAAGAAATGCTTAAGAACTGTCTGGATGCTCGTTTCCTTTTCTGTAAAATGGAGGTGATGAATATATACCCTTTGTGGGGTTGGGGGATTCGCAGAATTCACCAAACTTATAACTAACTGCCTTGCAAAGAAGGAACGCCAAAGCTCGGTGTGTTGGCTGTTGTGTTCATTTTCTATTGCTGTGCAACAGGTTGCCACATACTCAGTGGTTTCTAATGACTTACTTATACCAGCCCTCCCCATTTATGGGTGGCCCATCTACAGATTCAGATGGCCAGCCCTTGGGTCAAAAATATTTGAAAAAAATTGCATCTGTATTGAGCATGTTAAGACTTCTTTTTTTGGAAAGTAAGTTTGTAATTATATTTATGTACAGAAAACTTAGCAGTGTACATTTAACCCAATTTAGTGGCGAGTTCCTTGGCCTTTGCCTTTTCCAGCTTGGCAATCCGAGCCACAGATTTAGGACCCAGGACGTTGCCTCCCCAATGGCGTCGGATCTCATCATATCTGTCATTTAATTGGTCCTAATAGCGTCCACCAGCTGAGCCAGAGCACCCTTGTCCTCCGAGTTAACCTGTGTGAAGGCAACAGTGGTGCATGTCTTCCTGTGGACCAGCCGCTCCAGCCTGGTCCTTGATGATGCAGAAAAATATGGAACGCTTCATGAACTTGCACGTCATCCTCGCACAGGGGCCGTGCTAATCTCTGTATGGTTCCAATTTTAGTATATGTGCTGCTGAAGCGAGCGTAAGACGTTTTTTCTTGATGTTACTCCCTAAATTATGCACTGTAATGACGTTAGGCAGCATTTACATCATACCAGGTATCACAAGTCATTTAGACAATTTAAAGTATGGGGGAGGCTGTATACAGATTATGTAAAATGCACGTAATTTTATTTTATATAAATGAGCTGAGCATCCATGGGTTTTGGTACCCCCAAGGGATGCTGAACCCAATCCCTCTAGAATAGCATGGAGAACCACATTGATTCACAGTTTTTAAGTCAGAAGGCTGGAGATGCTCCAAGTGGATCTTGTACCGGGGGAATCATCTTTACCGGGTCCTGTTTCTGAGTTGGTGCCCATCCAGAGTCTGCTTTAGCTCCTAGAGGACAGACAGACACATTTCTTGCTCTATAGTCTTCTTCATTTTCCAAACCTTAAATTCTTCTCACACTTTGGTTCCATTTTGCCAAGAGGATAGTCCCCTCCGAGAGGCTAGCCGATTAGATCTTAGACCAGTTCTACAGAGGATAATCCTTCTGCTTCATATCAGCTGACTGGGGGCAGTTATCACAGCCCTGTAATCTCTTCAGTTCAGCACCCAGTGAGGGCAAGAGCAGTGAGAATGCTTAAATCACCCCCCCTCTTTCTCTCTCTCTGTCTGTTGCATGTGTACATGGGTATATGTGCCCACATATGGAGGCCAGAGGAGGAAGTCAGGTGTCTTCCTGTATCACTTCATTTTCTCCTTCACTGGAGACAGGGTCTCCCATTGACCCTGACATCTTTTTTGTTTTGTTTTGCTAGGCTGGCTACTGAGCTCCTGGGATATGTTTGTCTCCTGTCAATACTGGGGTTACAGGTGCTCATGACTATGTGCTCAGTTTTCTCATGAGTGCTGGAACTGGAACTCAGATTTTTTTTTTTGTTCTTTTGAGACAGGTTTTCTCTGTGTAACAGCTCTGGCTGTCCTGGAACTCACTTTGTAGACCAGGTTGGCCTTGAACTCACAGAGATCCACTTGCCCCAAACTCAGGTCTTCTACTTGCATAGTAAGACTCTTGGCTGTTGAACCATCTCCCAGTCGCTGTTATGGAAATCCTCGTTCTTATGTGAGGGTCACTTCTGCTGTCGGGGGAGCTCACTTCAGCAGAAGATCCAGTCTCCACACCTCTAAGCATTTCCTTTCAGGGGAAGGCTGAAGTGAGAGCTGGCTCTAGTGAGTTAGCCTTTAGTCTTTGTCCATGTTTTGTTGCTAGAGATAATGGAGCACCAGATACAGGTCAGTCCTTAATAAAGAACAGAGGTTTATTCCGCTCACAGTTCCGGAGGACTCAAGTCCAAGGTGAAAGCCTGCAAATGGCGAAAGCCTTTACGCCGTGTTAGCTCAGCACAGAAAGGCAGATGAGCATTAGGGAAAGATGGAGCGGAAGGAGATGAGACACTTCACACTCATAGCAACCCATTCTGGGGGTCTTTATCCTCCCTGCGACAGCACTGATCTATCCTTGAGGGCCCTTCCCTCATAACAGCCATCTCTTAAAGCCTTCACATCTCCACACTATCACAACGACAACTGGATTTCAACATGGGTTTGAAGGGGACATCCAAACCACAGCTGTCATGGGTATGCCCTCAGCGGACCTACTGGGAAGAGGTGCTTAATGCTCCCAGTTCAAACTGCAGCCCTTCCCCCTCCCGAGTGGCCGCATTGCCCCTCCCCCTCTTAGGGACAAGCACCCTGTGCCCCCTTAGAGAGGAGCAACAGCTGCTGAGCTCGGCTCTGGCACCCTGCTCCTTGCCCACTCATGAGCTTCCCCTGTGGAGCAAGTTCTGGTCTCCGGGAGGGAACACTGGGTTTGATCCAGAGGTCAAGGGCTGACATCTTTGCTTGTTCTAAATTTCCCAACCATTTGACTGCACTTTCCCTGAGTGGAGAGCAATGGAATCCCAGGTTCACAGTTGCCTGACGTGATCTCCATGAGAGCAGGTACAGAAAAACACTAATTTCTGCTCCAGAGCATCACACAGATGTAGGATAACCGTATCACCATTTACCCGTTAGGTTACTGATTAAGTGAGCTAATGGCTGGTTAGGGTAATTTAGATAATGGGCAGTCTTGAAGTTGATTCCATGTTTGTTAAGAACAGCACTGCTTTTTCATCAGAAAGGCCCTGTCATCTGTGCAGAGCAGGATAGTCTTCCATATTATCCACTTGTTTGGAGACAAGTCTTCATGTAGCCTAGGCTAGCCTCCAACTCTCTCTGCATTGGAGAATGACCTTGACCTTGAACTTCTGACCCTCTTGCTTCTACCTCCAGAGTGCTGAGATTGTGAGGGTGTGTTACCATGCTCATTAAAAAGGTATTTATTATTCTTTGATAGTTCCTTACTTGTATATTATGTAATCCTTCTCAACCCCACTCCCCTGTCTCAACCCAACTCCCCTGTCTCAACCCTACTCCCCTCTCTCAACTCCACTCCCTTCTCTCCCACTCCCCTCTCTCAACCCCATCCTCCCACTGAAACCCTCTTTCCCAACAAGTGCCTTTCTTATTTTCATTTCGTGTATGTGTACCTGTACATGCGTGTCTGTATATGTGTATGTGCGTGTGTCTGCATTTTTAACTGGATAAGATGATCCTAAAATACACAGAAATAAGCAGTTATGCTGAGAAAGAAGTCAAAAGAAAAAAAAATCTATCCCACATCCTTCTCTTCACATTGGCCACACGTTGCTGTCCCAGTGTTTGCCCGTGACTCACCTTAACCTGGAGAATGTGGCTAAAATGTGCCTCTGTTTCTCCCCACTGTCCCTGTGGTGGTGTGAGTGAGACTGGCCCCCACAGGCTCAGATGTCTGGACACTTGGTTGCCAGTTGGTGGAACTGTTTGGGTAGGATGAGGAGGTGTGGCCTCGGAGGAGGAGGGCTGTCATGGGTTTGAGGTTTCAGAAGCCTGCGCCATTCCCAGTTAGCTCTCTGCCTTGTGCTTGTGGGTCAGATGTAAGCGATCAGCTGCTGCTCTAACACCGTGCCTGCCTGCGTCTACACGTCCCACCACCGTGCTCATGCACTCACCTCTGAAACTGCAAGCCCCCGCTAAAAGCTTTTGTCTGTGTGTCCTTGGTCATGGTGTCTGTTCATAGAAACCAAGACAGTCCTTTTCCATGAAGGTTGCCCACTGTGCCCACCGTGCCCAGAGTTGCCTAGAGTTGGTGACTGTACAGCTCACTCTGAGGAAGGAGAAGGTCCCACAGCTTTGCCAGCAAACACAGTCTGCTTGAGGAAGGCAGATGTACCAGTCTTTGGAATGCTTTCCTCTCTGCAGAGGTTCTGGTTACGGTTTTAGCTTCTCTTCTCCCCCAGGGAGGGACAGCTTTCTTTTAAGTTCTGGCTTCCATCCTCCTCAAGGCCAAGGGCATGGGGAAAGAGAAGGAGAAAAGTGATAAAACATGTAATTGATGGCTTAGCTTGGTTTGTGTTTACAGAATACCATTGTCCTGATGACATAAACAAGAGCATGTGTCTCTTGTAAGTCCAGATGGTGACAGCACGTTCCTTTGCTGTGGCAGAGAAAGAGGTGGGACATTAGGAGCTTTGTGGTACCCCTTCTTATAGGGACACTGATCCCAATATAAAGGACCCATCCTTATGACTTCATCTAACTTAGTCATCCACCAAAGTACCCATGTATTTGTCACTTTTTGGATGCTGTGTGAAATATCATGCCCAAGAACAATTCAAGGAAGAAAGGGTTTGTTCTGGTTTCTGGTTTCAGAGGCAGAGTGTCCATCATGGTAGGGAAGACACAGTAACAGGCTGGTAGGCAAGGGCTGGAAGCTGATCACATCTTTATCCTCATGTATGAAACTGACAGGGAGGAGAGAGAAAGAGAGAGGGAGGGAGAGAGAAGGGGAGAGAGGAGTGTAGCAACTGAGGGCCTGCCTGTTTCTCAGAGGCCACGAGGCTACCAGAGCTGCGGCCATGCAGAGTCCTTTGTGCGTCTCTGCTTCCATATGCTTCTGAGGGCCTCATGACCGTGTGGTGCAGTGAGGTCTTTGCATGAACTTGGAAGCTGTGAACTGGAGAGAAGACTGTGTCTGCCCTTACAGAGGCGTGGCGTTAGCTTGCTTTGCTCTCCTGCAGCATTCAGTTGTGTGCTCTGTATGCCAGAGGTGCTCAGGAAATATTGCTGACCGAGTCATGGGAAAGAAGGTGGCCTAGACATGCCTTCTGGAAATGTCCAATAAGCCCGATTATTCCGTTCTACAGTCAATTGTGGAACGGGCCTTTCGGCATTAATCCCAAACGAGCAGTAAAGGGAGAGGGCCATATAATTTTATTGTCCCTGACCCCCGGTCAGAGCCAGCTTCGTCGCCTCCGTCCACGTCTCTGCCTCATTGCTCCTGGGTTCGTTCCGCGTACAGCTGTAGCAGCCCACTAATAACCCCTGGATCTTCATTTTACACACTAATGCTTGTTTCCAGGGTAATTTCATCCAACGGGGACACAAAGGATGTGAAATGTCTTATAACATTCGCTATTGAAAAGGGAAAATAAAAAATTTTACTGACAGCATTTAGTTTAGGGAACACAATTCTCATGAGCTGTCTTTCATCTACTTACGTTTTAGGGGTTAAATACCGGGGTAAAGAGTCCGGGACATAAAATGTCTGCGACCCTTCTGCCAAGCCTGCCAGCTTCATTCAGATGTTAACTGTTTTCAGAAGGGTGAAGCCCTTCAGGCTTGGGTGTTTTGTCTTTTGAGTGAAACCAGCTCAAATAAAAAGGGGACCAGTCGGGAGCCCAGCTTGGGATGCATGTTTGTGTAGATGGGGTTAGAGGTCCCCATTTTGTAGAAACTGTGGTTTCCACTTTGGGGCTCTGAGGAAAGAACCCGCAGTGTGTGTAATCCCACCACGTAAAAGCAGCTTAGGCACTCTTCTTCCCGAGAATAGAAACTGGATTTAAGTTTCTCTCTCTCTCTCTCTCTCTCTCTCTCTCTCTCTCTCTCTCTCTCTCTCTCTCTCTGTGTGTGTGTGTGTGTGAGGATGCGTTGTTTATCCAAGTGCCTCTCAGCAGTTGCTTCAGTTACATATCTGCTGAGCACCAGTTGAACCCAGCCCCCTTCTCCCTCCCCTCCCCTCCCTAACTCTTTTCCTTTCTGTAATAATCTCTGTTCTGCACTCCAACCAACTTTTCTTTTTTCAACTTTGACATTAAAGAGAGAACACATGGCACATCTCTTTTTGTGCACAGCTTCATTTATTTCACACAATGTCCAACGCTTTCACCTATTGGGTCCACATGCTGGGGTTTCGTTCTTCTTTCTGGCTAATACTCCACTATGGACATGTGCACATTTTTAGTCCCTGCCCACTTTTGAGCTGGATGTAGCCTAGGCTGGCCTCAAACTCTGGTGAGGCCACGGCTGACCTTGAGCTTCTGATCCTCCTGCCTCCACCTCCACAGGGCTGAGGATACAGGTGGGTGCCACCACACTTAGTCATTTTATGCAGTGCTGGAGATGAATCTCAAGGCCTCACATGTGTGGGGCCAGCGCTCTACCAACTGAGGCACCTTCCCAGTAAGTCCATGTGTTTTTACATGCCCATCCACTCCCAAGCAACCTGGGGTCCTTCCCTGTCTCAGCCTTGTGAATACTGCCACAGTCACTGAGCCTGCGGGAATCCTCTGGAGTGCTGATGTCATTTCATTTGGATACTGAACTAGGAGGAGGGTAGCTGGGTCACGTAGATTGATTTGTAATGTTTATAAAAGCCACGTGCTGCTCTTCCTAATGGTGGCACTTATTTATATCCCCACCAACAGAGTCCAAGAGTTCCTTTTTACTCCTCTCTCCAACAGCACTTGTTATTTATTTAATATGAAATAGCTGTTCTATCTGGGGTGAGATGATATGTTGCCGAGTTTTGATTTGCATCTCTCTAATGGTTAATAAGATTGAGAAATTTTCATGTACTTGTTGACCATTTATTTATTTATTTAATGAAAAGTGTCTTGTTTCAGTTAGGGTTACTATTGCTGTGATGAAACACCATGACCAAAGGAACTTGGAGAGGAAAGTGTTACTTTGGCTTACAAGCCCATATCACTGTTCATCATTGAAGGAGGTCAGGACTGGAACTGAAACAAGGTAGGAACCGGGAGGCAGGAGCTGATGCAGAGGCCGTGGAGGGGTGCTGCTTACTGGCTTGCTCATCATGGCTTGCTCAGTCTGCTTTCTTATAGAACCCAGGACCATCAGCCCAGGAGTGGCACTACCCATCCATCTATCCATCACTAAGTAAGAAAATGCTCTACAGACTTGCCTACAGCCTGTTCTTATGGAGAAATTTTCTTAATGGAAATTCCTTCCTCTCAGATGACTCTGGCTTGTGTCAAGTTGACATAAGACCATCCAGCACATGCCTACTCAGATTATTTACCCTTTTTGAAAGTAGAGAGGAGGAGAGATGTGGGGGTAGCGGGGAAGGAGAAGAGGAGAGAAGGGAAGGGGAGGGGAAAGGAGAGAAGAGGCAGGAATAAGATTCATTGTGGACCTGCTCTCAGGCAGAGAAGAAAAGGAGAGAGGGGAGGGGATGGGGACCAGACGCACCCACAGACCTGCTGCTAGTGATCTGCTTCCTCTGGCTAACCTCCTTAGTGTTCTAGATTCTCCCCAGGTAACATCACCAGCAGGGAATCTAGATTTGAACACGAGTCTATGAGGACATTTTGTGTTCAAACCGTAAAATGAGTTATCTTTTGCTGTTAAATTTTTTTTTTAAATTTTTATTTTGCAATACAATTAAGTTCTACATACAGGCACAGATTCCTTTGTTCTCTCCCCTCCCGTCCCCCTCCCCTTCCCCCCAGCCCGCCCCCCATTCCAATCTCCTCCAGGGCAAAGCCTTCCCCACAGACTGAGATCAACCTGGTGGACTCAGTCCAGGTAGGTCCAGTCCCCTCCTCCCAGGCCGAGCCAAGGGACCCTGCATAGGCCCCAGGTTTCAAACAGCCGACTCATGCAATGAGCACAGGACCCGGTACCACTGCCTGGATGCCTCCCAAACAGATCAGGCCAATCAACTGTCTCACCCACTCAGAGGGCCTGATCCAGTTGGTGACCCCTCAGCCATTGGTTCATATTTCATGTGTTACCGTTCATTTGGCTATTTGTCTCTGTGCTTTATCTGACCTTGGTCTCAACAATTCTCTCTCATATAAACCCTCCTCATTCTCGCTAATTGGACTCCCAGAGATCCACCTGGGGCCTAGCCATGGATCTCTGCATCCAGATCCCTCAGTAGTTGGATGAGGTTTCTAGCACGACAATTAGGGTGTTTGGCCATCCCATCACCAGAGTAGGTCAATTCGGACTGTCTCTCGACCATTGCCAGCAGTCTGTTGTGGGGGTATCTTTGTGGATTTCTGTGGGCTTCTCTAGCACTTTGTTTCTTCCTATTCTCATGTGGTCTTCATTTACCATGGTCTCCTATTCCTTGTTCTCCCTCTCTGTTGTTGATCCAGCTGGGATCTCCCACTCACCCAAGCTCTCTTTCCCTCGACCCTCGCCCTTCACTACCCCCACTCATGTCCAGGCTGTTCATGTAGATCTCATTCCATTTCTCTGTCATTGGGCGATCCCTGTGTCTTTCTTGGGGTCCTGTTTTCCAGGTAGCCTGCCTGGTGATGTGAGTAGCAGTCCAGTCATCCTTGTTCCACATCTAGTATCCTGTTATGAGTGAGTACATACCATGTTTGTCTTTCTGAGTCTATACTTCCATACATGATATATACACTTCCACCCCCCACACAGTCTAGAAGTTAGTCCTTTGTCAGATGAATAGTTGGCAAACACTTCTCCTATGCTGTAGCTTTACTCTGCAGAAACGTCACAGTTTGGTGTAACCCTATTTCCCCAACTGAGGTCTTATTATTTTAAAAAAAAGCTGTTGATCATAGTGATGCATTGACGTCTCCCTGATGATTTGTCTGTCTGCAGCCTCCACAGTTAGACAAGAGGATTTTCTAGTGGGGGAACAGTGCACAGCCTCCCGTTACACAAAAGGAGGGGTCATGCCCTTTCCAGGGTCCCATGCCAACCTCCAGGAATTGGTGGACACTGTGCATCTTCCAGGTCTTACGGTATCATCTCATCTCAGGGTCCTGAAAGGAGGGGTCCTCTGAGAGTTGGTAGCAGGACTTCCCACAGAACATGCCTCAGACATGGAGAAGAAATCCTTATTACACTGACATGCCAAGGTCACTTAATTTCTACCAACCCCAATGCCATATTTAAATAGAAAACATTTAGGGAATTCCAGCTTTCTGTTCAACTTTCCTTATGGACTGGCTGTAGTATGTAGAGACAGCAGGAAACAATTCTATAAAATAAAACTCCCTTAACTCAGTTGAACATATGCATTGATCAGTTTTAAGAGAAAAAGGGAACTGAGAAGCTAGAATAAGATTTAAGTAGCCATCCCTTTTGTTCATTCGCTATACACACAGAACAAATAAGACACGAGTAAGTAAGGCTGGGGATGTGACTTAGGGGGAGACCACTTGCCTGTGGTCCCAATTTTATCACCAGAAACATGCACCTGTGAAAAAGAAAGTAAACTGAACAACATAACTTAAAAAACAAAAGCACAAACACGAAATAATAAATAAGATATTAAAACAGAATTTTGGGAACGATTTTTTGACTTCCTCTCCTGGCTGGATTTGTAGGTGTGGCATTGCCAACTGAGATGTTGGGCATTTTTTGGTTGGTGCAGCTCTCACACCTCCTCAGAGATGTTCATTGTGTGGTGAACATCAGTTACCACAGAAACTCACAACTGGTCACAGGGCAGAGGATACGTGACTATGGAGTGCTCAGCCACACATAGTATAGCTATTCCAGATTCCCTGCCCCTTATGGCTCACGGACCATTGCAGAAGAGTCCATAAGAGCCAGAGGTCAGGGAGAATCAGAGCGGAGCAGTGTCTTCTTGACATGATAGAATTGTCACTCTCATAAACTGAAAGTAGCTGTGGCTACCTGTGTAAGATGTGCACAAGACCAAACCAGTCAACATTCCAGCAAGGAGGGGTCAGGAGACCCCACCCATAGATGAGGAGCTATTGCAGCTGTTGTTTAGGGGGCATGGTCTCTGGTAGGTCAGCCATACACCCTTTTAGACATGGGCGGCACAAATTGGACTGGATAGGTTATAAAACAAAGCAAACAGTAGAGGACAGAGAGTTGGGAAGGGGTGGGGATGGGAAGCAGGGTGTAGATCTGCAAGGAAGGGGGCATGGATGTGATATAAATACATTGTATACATTTATGTAATTCTCAAAGAATTAATAAAACTATATTAAAAAAGAATTGTAAGAAACAAAAGATGTTGAGTATCTGAGTCATAGAGAAATACTCTATAATGCCTGGGAGGCTTAAGAATCTTAAAGCACCAGAGAAAAATTTGTCATGGCCTTTTAGAAAATGATCATAATGACCATATTTATCTGTGAGGAACGATGTGACGTTTTGATTCATGCTAAGGCTGGAGGTTGAGCAAATTAGGGTAATTAGCACATCCATCACATTAAACTTTTATTGTTTCTTTGTGACAATTACATTCTTGTAGACGTTCTGAGGTATGGGATGCATGATTATTAAGTATGTAAAGAGACAGTAGTAGTCAATTTATACATGGTTATCTCTGGAACACACACACACACACACACACACACACACACACACACACATGCCGCCCCCCACGTATGCACACATTTTAGTGGGAAAGTATCTGGTGTGAAACAACTTAAGTGAGGAAGGATTTATTATTTATTATTCATTGTAATTTATCTAGCGAAGGTTGTAGGAAAAAGCCGATGGCAACTCACTACTTTGTAAACCCATTAAAAAAATAACAATTAGGGTCAGAAAGAGAGTTCATCATTTAAAAGCCCTGGCTGCTCTTCCAAAGGACCTGGGTTCAGTTCCCAGCATCCACATGGTGACTCACAACCGTCTGTCACTGTAATGCCAGGAGATCGGATGCTCTCTTCCGGCCTCTGTGGGCACCAAACATTCGTGTGGTACACAGACATCCATGCAGAGAAAACACCGACACACATAAAGTAAATACATTAAAAGTATTTAAACATAATAGTAACTTAAAAAGGAGGTTGAATGGACGTACTTTGTATTGGGGGCAGGGGGCAATGCTTTCCTCAAAAGACCTAAGCTGTTAAATGAAAGATCTCAGTGCCAGGTAGGGGAAACCCCTTGAGAGTTTGATCAGAAAGGCATCAGATGCCCCCAAACAACACAGGCTACTGCATTGCTCTTCGTTGCCCACCAAAAACCAGAGTAAGACTCCGTTGTTGAAGACACAACACACACTAATGATAGGACATGGAGAAACCAAACTGGAACCGGCCCGGAGATTACTTCCCTCATGGCTGGCTTTCCATAGTGCCCAAAGCTTTGCAGTTCACATCTGGAGAAGCCACCAGTGGCTTTATCCAGCAGTGGAGCCTGGATGTTGCAGTACTGACCTACCAGACAAAATGAACTTGAGAAAGTGTAACAGTGGCATGGCTGTGATGCGGGCAACCCACTGTGATGGCTTTAATGAGAAATGTCCCTCATAGTCCCGGGCATTTGGACACTTGATCCCCAGCTGGTGGTGGTGCCGTTTGGGGAGGCTTAGGTGGTACTGTCTGGGGAGGCTTAGGTGGTACTGTCTGGGGAGGCTTAGGTGGTATAGACTGGTTGGAGGACGTCCATCACTAGGGCAAGACTTTGAGATTAAGAAACTCTGCCACCTTCTGGGTAGCCCTCTCTGCTTCTCACTTGCGGTTCAGACTGTGAGCTCTCTGTTTCTTGCTCCCAACACCATGTCTGCCACTGGCTGCCATGTCACCGTGGCCATTATGGACCTGTAGGGCAAAAGCAAATCTTTCTTCTATAAGTTTCTGGGTCATGCTATTTTTTTTTTATCACAGCAAGAGAAAAGCATGTGATAAACCAACTGCTTTCTGACTCGATCTGAGGCCTGTTCCACAGGAGGGAATTCATGTCTGGTGCTGTAAGTCTGATCCAAAGCCTGGCTGGGAGGTCAAAGGTCTTAGTAGGGGAGCCTACTACTGTTGTTCTGCTAAACAGACATGTTGTCAATCTGCCGTCTAAACACTTATGTGGTGGTATTGTGTTCCCTGAAATATTGTGCACACTAATAAACATATCTGCGGTCAGAGACAGAACAGCCACAATATTAAACATAGAGGATAGATAGGCAGTGGTAGCACACGTCTTTAATCCTAGAATTCCAGAGGCAGAGATCTACCTGGACCTCTGTGTGTTCAAGGATACAGCCAAGCATGGTGACTCACGCCTTTAATCCCAGAAAGTGAGCCTTTAATCCCAGGGAGTGGTGGTAGAAAGCAGAAAGGTATATAAGGCGTGAGGACCAGAAACTAGAAGCTTTTAGCTGGTTAAGCTTTCAGGCTTTGGAGCAGCAGTTCAGCTGAGATTCACTCTGGGTGAGGACTCAGAGGCTTCCAGTCTGAGGGAACAGAATCAGCTGAGAAACTGGCGAGGTGAGGTGGCTGTGGCTTGTTCTGCTTCTCTGATCTTCCAGCATTCACCCCAATAACTGGCCTTAGGTTTGATTTAATTAATAAGACCTTTTAAGATTTCTGCTACACACTTAGGCTTATATTCATTGATAATTGATTTTCTCAACCTTGGTAGGAGATGTCATGGTCAACATTCAAGAGAGTGACTCATTACTGGCCGAAGTGCTGAGGTTAAATGACTGTTACATGCCCAGCCCTAAATGGAGCGTCTATAACATCCTCTGCAACACCACAAAAGAAAGGGTGGAAAGAATGTGGGAGCTGGAAGATGGGGAGGGTGCCTTGAGATGCTGTCTTCTGGACCCAACATGACCATGGCATTCATGAACCCCAGCAGCTGTGGTTACCTGCACAAGGGCAAGCTAGTCAATAATTCCATCACGGAAGAGGTGGGGCTCATGACAGCAGCACACCTATGAAGAAGCTATTGGAAGCTGATGGCATCCGGAGGAGAGAGAATCATTTTGTTTGGGACGGCACTGATTGGACTTCATGGTTGTAAAAGAAAAGACAATAGGAAGAAGGATGGGCTATGTTGTATGGTTCTGGGGAGAGAAGGGGTTGGATATTATTAAGGTACATTGCATATAAGTATTAAATTGCCAAGGAATAAATTAGTTTTTTTTTTAAAGGAAAGCAGGGCATGGCAGCGCTGATTTGTAATCCCAATCCCAGTGTTAGGGTGGTGAAGATGGGCATACACCTGGTTTGCTGGATAGCTAGGCAGTGAGAGATCCCGTCTCAAAACAAAACAAAACAAAACAAAACAGAACAGAACAGAACAGAACAAAACAAAACAAAACAAAACAAAACAAAACAAAACACACTCTAACTGGATGTTGCCTGAGAAGCAACAGCCAGTGCAGCACGTACACATGCATCTGCACACACACAAACTGGAAAGGAAAGAGGAGAAAGAACAGTTTCCTCAGGCGTCTGTGCGGCTTTCTCTGATGAAGATGTCAAACGCACATATGTATGGGACTACACTTGAGGACAAAAGACGAACTGTGCTTCGGTGGTGTGTTTTGTAAAACACCCTGTGTGTGTGTGTGTGTGTGTGTGTGTGTGCGCGCACTGTTGTGCATCCATGCCCTCTGGAGGCTGGGGTTGATTCACGGGAGGACCTCCAGCTGATGATCTGAGTGTGAACGGCTGTTCTGCCTCACATGTGTGTCATTTTAACAATTCGATGCTCCACACGTGTGCGTTTCGCTGCCTAACATCTTTATTTCTTAACTGCTTGGTTTCAGACTTGGAAAAGCTGCACTTGATGTTGAAAGCTAAGTTCACACCATGCAGGGTATTTTAAAACTTAGCATCTGATGCCTGAAGTGTGAAAAAAAAAACCCACATCTTTTTATTCCTTTCTGTGAGCACCAAATGCTGGGAAGTTTTTTCTTCACTAAGTGGAGAACATAAAATTCTTTCAAAGGCAGATAGGGTCTATCTGTTGTTTCAGAATGTGCTTGGAAATTATCCCTGCTATTTCAGTGGTAAAATTGGTCATGAAAGTTTTGGTTTGGTAAAGAAGTGGTCCAAATGTCCAATGATGGAGACTATATCTTGAGAAGAGATAACCACATGCAATCAATAAAGTGGACTTATTTGAATTTTAAAGCAAATTATGTATTACACATGTTTCAAGGCTTATAGAGTGAAAGGAAAAGGCCTGAGGTGCTGGAGTGATGGGTCAGAGGTTAGGAGTACATACTGTTTTTACAGAGGACCTGAGTTCAGTACCCGGTATCCACAGCAGGCAGCTATAAGTCCGGGTTCAAGGGATCCAAGGCCCTTTTCTGGACAACAGGTGGGGCACCTGCACTACCATGCACATACCCTTGCCCCCACATACATACATACATACATACATACATACATGCATGCCTATATGCATACATACATATATACATATATATAATTAACAGAAAAAATAATATTAAAACAAAGTACTCAAGGGAATCTGGCATAAAGGAAGATGGGTAAGAGAGGAACACAGGCAGGAATACCTCACAGCAATGATCACAATGGGTGGCCTTCTGTTCATAACCATGGCTTTAGCCGTGGAAAAATAAAACACTTTCAGGAGAAAACAAACAAACAAACACATGTATTGAGAATACACAGATAAGTTTTCTTGACATTATTCTCTAAGCGATACAGCATCACAGCTGCTTACACAGTATTTAACGTGTATTGGGTATTGCAAGTCATTTAGAAAGTGTTAAAGTGTAGGGTAGGACATGTGTAGATTCTGTGCAAGCATTACAACTTTCTTTTCTGTACTTATGATTTTTGCAGCGCTGGGGATGGAAGCCTGGGCCTTAGGTGCACTAGGCAAGCGCTCTATGGTTAGCTCTACCCTTAGCCAACCATACCCTTTGACCTAGGCGCAGATCTGTTATGTAACGGTGCTCTGGTACTGACCCTCCACAGGGGCACAGATACTAGGGGTAACCGTCTATTTGAACCTATGTTGGACTGGACTACGATGGGCAGTCCCTCTTTCTCCGTTGGCCCTTTCTTCTCTTCTTTCCACATGTGAGAGCCGCACGCTGAGCTGAAGGCTCCCCCTCCTCTCACTTCTACCCAGCTCCCTTTTGGAAGGCTCTTGTGGGTATGTCCTTCCAGAGGAACACGTGCTCCTCCGCCATCTTGTTAAGCACAGATTCTGAACCAGCGTATCTGCCCTGGGGATCCTATGGCAGGTTGCTGGGCTGGGTACTTGTTCCACAGGGTTTATTGTACAAAGGTGTTCTAAACAGCATGTAGGAGTGACTGAGAGAAGAATTCTTCAGGATTATCTTTGTCGCTCCCAAGGATCCTTCCCAGCCCAGTGCGTTTCCCACAGAGGAGCTGAAAAGGTGGAAGTTTTTAAAGCGTGTATTAGTGTTTTTGCCTGTGTGTCTAAATGTGTACCATGTGCCTGTGGAGGCCAGAGGAGGACGTTGGAGCTTCTGAAACTGGAGTTACAGTTACTTGTGTGCCATCATGTGGGTGCTGCGAACCAAGCCCAGGTCCTCTGCAAGAGTAAGCCGATGGTAACCACTGAGCCCTTGCTCCAACTCCAAGGTGACAGTTTTTAAAAGAGATTAGAGCCTTACAGATAATAGATTCTGTATTTGCAGAGGCCAAGTCTGGTTCCACTTTTAGAGTCATTCAGAAAATTCAGAGTTATTGAAAGAAGAATTATACATCCCAGTGTGCCCAGTGGGGTGGCACGGTCCACAGTACCCACTGCACAGAGAAGGCAGAACCCCAAGGTATATTTTCCCGGCCTCAAACCTTCTGTGGTTCAGCAATCAACAAAGGCAGACAGGGGTCATGGAGGGTGGTGAGCCAGTCTTCTGCTATTGTGGCAAGATACCTGGGAGAGCCAACTCAGAAGGTGGAACAGCTTCATTTTGGCTAGCAGGCAGGAAGCAAAAGAGAGGAAGAGAGGGACGAGGTCTCAATTGTCACTTTGCCTGTACACCCCTAAGTTAACTTCCTCCAATTAAGCCTCATGTATTGTGTGAGTGTGTTTGTGAGCACTTTGTGTGTGTGTGTGTGTGTGTGTGTGTGTGTGTGTGTGTGTGAATTAGAGACAGACTAGGGATCAATGTCGAGTATCTTTCTCCATCACGCTCCACTTTATTTTTTTGAGACAAGTTCT
>NC_081416.1:129724019-129805208 GCF_949786415.1 Peromyscus eremicus | reverse complement strand
GTATATTTTCCGGGCCTCAAACCTTCTGTGGTTCAGCAATCAACAAAGGCAGACAGGGGTCATGGAGGGTGGTGAGCCAGTCTTCTGCTATTGTGGCAAGATACCTGGGAGAGCCAACTCAGAAGGTGGAACAGCTTCATTTGGCTCATTGTTTCAGAGGTCTTGGTCTGTGGTCACTTGGCTCTTTTGCTGTTGGGCCTGCGGCAGAGCAGTACATCTTGGTGGATCAGGCATCGTTGAGGAAGTGCTCACCTCCTAGCAGGCAGGAAGCAAAAGAGAGGAAGAGAGGGATGAGGTCTCAATTGTCACTTTGCCTGTACACCCCTAAGTTAACTTCCTCCAATTAAGCCTCATGTATTGTATGTGTGTGTTTGTGAGCACTTTGTGTGTGTGTGTGTGTGTGTGTGTGTGTGTGTGTGTGAATTAGAGACAGACTAGGGATCAATGTCGAGTATCTTTCTCCATCACGCTCCACTTTATTTTTTTGAGACAAGTTCTTACTGAACCTGGAGCTCACTGATTTGTCTGTATCAGTTGGCCAGAAAGCCCCAGAAATCCTCTCACCTCTGCTTCTCCAGCACAGGGATTACAGGCAAGAGCCACCATGCTGGTCCTGGAATTGAACCCAGGTCCTCACGTTTGTGTGGCAAATATGTGTGTACTCATGTTTTCAGTAAACGAGTGAGTCAGACTGAGCTCAATACATTGTCTTGAAGCATGTGGTGTATGTGAGTGTGTGTACATGTGTATGCCAGAGGTTGATGTTGGGGTGTCCTCTATTGCTCCCTGCCTTATATTTTGAAACAGGGTCTCCCAGTGCATCTGGAACTCACTGATAGTCAGGACCAGCTGGCAAGGGAGCCCCAGTGATTCTCTGGATTTGGGGTATATATGGTCACATCTGACTTTTTGTGTGGATGCTGGGATCTGAACTCAGGTCCTCATGGTTCTGTGTCAAGTTCTTTACCCATCTATTCCCACAGTCTTTATAATCTAGCTTGTTTTCACTTAGGTTTCCTTGCTCTGGCCTTGGAGTATGGCCTAATTGGCTTACAATGCCCACCGTGCCACCATAGGTCACCCTCGTGTGCTCACCAGCTTCCATTGTGGGAAGCCCTCTCTCACCTAACACGCACACTTGTGAACAGGCCAGGTATGAGCCACAGTGTGTTGCCTTGAAGCATGCAGCAACTGGGCTCAACTGTCTACAACAGGCCTTTGTGCACAAGCTTGTGAAACACCATCGGAAAAAAAAAATAACCTTATCGCAAATTAAAAGAACAATCTTTAGAAAATAGTTGAAACGTAAGGTTAATTGGAGCCAGAAATGTCAAATTAATGCAGCAATGCACCGGGGAGCCTGCCCTGGCCTTTGTGCACAGAACCTGCGCGCATGACGAAGGGAAGCCGGGAACGACATAATAGGATTTTAGGGGGTCCCCTGTCATATTAAACAGGCTCTGCAATTAATTTCTTGCTGCCATGTTATTTTCATTGGCCTATATTTTCTTTGACCTCTCACATTTTTTTCAGCTACCAATGCAGGGCAAGTGGGACTTAGGACTGAAACGAAAAAAAAACCTCCACAAAACTGTTTTGACTGAAAATCCGTAGCAATGTGATAAAACAGCCTTGGGATGGGTGTGTAGTCTGGTGCCCTTGGGGTGATCTGCGGTTCACAGAGGTTGACCTGGCCTTCTCTGCTCAGTGACTTACCTACTCCATCTCACTCCCCTCCCCTCGGAATCCCGCAGGCCTTATCTTTCAGGGAAGTCTCGGGATTCCGAGAGGAGGACGGTGGCCTTATAGGCCAAGATCTTTTATTCGCTGAATGTGAAACACAGGCCAAGCAATCTTTTAAAAGTATCACCTTATTTAATCTTCATCAAACCCCTTGGAGGGCTATCCTACAACTGCAGTCATCTCCAGAAGAGGAAAGGAGACACAGAGTGCTGAGATGCCTGGCCAGAGCCATGCAGGTGGTGAACATCGGAGACGGGGATTTGAATTCAAGCATTGTGGTTCCAGAGATTGTGTGTTTAATAGTGTGTTCATGCTTCCTTGTCCTCATGATGGAATTGAAATTCACCTGGAGTGTCTTTTGGACATATAATAACAATCAATTTTATATTTATTTATTTGTGCATACATGTGTGCCTCTCTCTTCCTCCTCCCTCCATCCCTCCATCTCCTGTCTGTCTCTGTCTGTCTGTCCGTCCATCCGTCCGTCCATCTGTTGCGCGCGCGCGCTCTCTCTCTCTCTCTCTCTCTCTCTCTCTCTCTCTCTCTCTCTCTCTCTCTCTCTCTCTCTGTAAATACATGACCTTATGTGTGCACATAGAAGTCAGAGATTGATGCCAAGGGTCTTCCTCAGTTACTCTCCATCTTACTTTTTTGAGGCAGGGTCTCTCACTGAATTGAACTTGGAGCACTCAGATTTGGCTAGAATGACTGATCAGCAAGCCCCAGGCATCCTTCTGTCTCTACCTTCCCAGCCTTGGGATGATAGGTATGTGCCACTATATCCCACTTTTGTGTAGGTGCGGGGGATCTAACTCAGGCCTTCATGTTCAAAGCAGACACAGCACTCACCAATCCTTCTCCCCAGCATGACTACTGGATGTTTCTGTTCCATGCCAGTGCACTGGTTTCATGTTATTCTGCAACTTTTTATGAGTGTACAATTTCAGTTTAAAAAGTAAAGTAGACATTGACGTCATCGGCAGTCAGTCTGGTATAACAGCTCGGCCCTTATAGAGGGTCGTATTGTCACATATCAGGTGAAGATGTTACTAGGGAATCTTCCAGATTTTCTCAGTTACCAAGCACTACTCGCTGTTATAGGAGAATAAAATTCTTTTCACCAGCAAAATGATCCGGTAGCAATGGCACTGAGGGTAAGCTTGGTGCCTTGTGTTTGGGATTTTATGTGTGTTCTCCTGGGGCCCTGGATGTGTGAGATACTCAGCATGAAGTGGGGCATGATGATCCTGTCATACACATTAGCGTTGCATTTTTATGGATAAGGGGAGTGAGGCGTGGAACTGGGAGAGGGCTGTCCAGGCTCACATGATGAGTGAGCTAGGCAGACTGAGCATCTTTATCCAATGGCAGTCCCTGGCCTCTCACCCACTAGGTCTGCTTCCCAAGTGAAACAAGTGAGATTGGTCTACAAGAAGCAGAAGGTGTGAACACGGCAGCGTTTGCTTGGCCCACTGTTGCTAATGCAACAAAATGATGTGGACAGCAGGTCCTTGGCTTGAAGATACAAACACGTGTCTGTGTCAAGACATTAAGAGTTAAGTTATCAAAATGCCTGAGCAATCTATTAAACAACCAGGTATGCCCTGACATTGGATTATTTTTTTTCTTTTTCTTTTCTTACACTCATTTAAATGAGATAAAGTATTGTAAAGCTTTATAATGGTGGGAGCAGAGAGATGGTTCGGTGGGCAATAGCTCTTGCCAAGCAAGGCGAGCATCTGCACTCAGAGCCGCAGCATCTCTAAACATCTGTAACCTAGGCATTTCTACTGGGAGGTGCGAGGCAGATAAGGGAGACTCCCCAAGGCTCCCAGTCCATCTTGGTGAGTGTGCCCACCCACCTGCTGTTCATACACATTGCATATGCACACTCACACAAACTTTGTTACACTGGGTTTCTTAGAAAGATCACATGTCTCTGGAAATTCTTTAGTTGGACTTGTAGGGAGTAGGAAAGGCTTCACATACGATTTAGAAGGGAGAAGCATGAATTCTGCGTACCACTGCTAACGTTTTCCCTGCCTTTCTTGAAAAATGTTCATTCTTAGAAGCCTTGGCAACCCGTCACTGCTGTAGTTCATGCTACTGGGTCCAGCCTTACTATGTGTCACCTAAGTGGGGTCAGTCTCACTTGGAACAAATGTCGTAGCTCAAGGGACATGCATGGTTTTCAAAGGCATTCCAGCATTGTGCCCCAGGTAAGCTAGGAAAGTCTGATGCATCACCACAATGCTCCTCAGGGGTCTCCCAACAGCCACCAAGGGCAGGACAGAGAGTGTCTATCTCTGTTTCTCAAAGGACAGTGTGAACATGTGGTTGCCTGCTGGCCACAACCTAATAGAATAGACATTGCTTTCTCTACTTTGCCACTGAGGAGGCTCCGAAGGGTTGGCTTACTGGGAACCAAGTAATCCTACCTTCCAATTATACATACGTTCTCATTCCTACACACTGTAACGAATTCCCTGCTACATGGTTCTTCAGGACATTGATGAAGTTCAAGGTTAGAAAACTTTAGCTTCATTACCAGTTTCTGTAGTTGTATTTTCTGTGTGGATATATTTCTATTTATCGGCATGTACTATTTAACATGTGACTAGACTTGATTTTGGGTGTGCTGATTAAAATTTAGAAAATACTAATGATTATATTTTTGGGGTGTTGGGGACTGAATTCTGGTTTTTTGCACATGCAGGGCAAATGCTCCACCATTCACTTATATCCACTCCCCCAGATGTTCACATTTTACATGAAATGAGTAGTTGACAATCCACCCCAATTGAAGAATGAGTGTGATTGGGTTTAGCCAACTCAGCAACTCATAATCTCGTAGGAGACATGAAAATAACACAAAGTATGTACAGTTGCAGATTTCCAGCAGTTTCGCTGCAGAATTATCTTTCAATCATTTTTAACCCTCCCCTACTATTTTCCTAATTGTTTGTATTTCCAGAATACTGAGACGATGAAGGATGTAGCTGTAACATGGGTGAATCTTTAATTGGCGCTGCCAACCAGGTGGCTAGCTGATGAACCACTGTACTTCAATGGCATAAGCATTGGCTTATAGTTAAATATTTGCACGTGTATCTAATTACCTATGCAAAATTGTTCCTGCCAAACAGGAGTCTGGTTGAGCCTTGGCATCCAACATGCATTAATATTTTAAACTGTTGCAAACACTTGGTGCTCTAGATCCAATTTTACTAATGTGTTTTTTTTTTTAAACACCTCCCACTGCACTGTGTAATTTTTGCATATCTGTAGCATGCTTAGAATGCTATTGTAAGGTTCTTGGAACCAAGAAATCTGATGGTGTGTAACAATGCCCAAACAACAGTAAGAAAAAAAAAATGAAGTTCATTACTAGGTTGTTAGTAGTTTTTCCAAATAATGTAAAAACCTGGTCTGACAGAAAAGGCTCCGAGCGACCTTTGGACTCTCTCAGAATACAGGAGGAGTGGGTCACTGGGGCAACGTGGGGTGGATGAAACAGCAGCACGGGCCCAGCCTTGACCCGTGAACAAAGTCCTCCATTTCACATATACTCGCCGGTCCTGCTCCCAGCTGTGTTAGAGCTGGCATTTTTGGCAGTGACAGGACAGCTGGGGATTGGGAGGAGGAACCTTTCATCTTCCCTAGGGCGGATGGAGAGCTCAGAGCTGGATCTCCACAAGGCACCCTGCACAGGGGGGAAGGGAGGGACTGAGGCAGTCCAGACTGAAGGAGCAGCCAATAGCTAGGGACAGGGGAGGAAGGACCGAGAGCTGTGTGTGGGGTTAGCTTGGTGTGTGTCGGTTTGGGGGCTGTGGAAGACAATGGTATATTAGTCCATCTTGTGTTGCTGTAACAAAACAGCTGCCACTGGGTAGTTCACTTCAGCTCATGATTCTTACAGCTAGAGGATCCGAAGGGTGTGGCACGGCAGCTTTGTTCTGGAGAGACCTTGGCTACGTCACAGCATGGCAGAGGAAGGGAAGCAGTCACACGCAGAAGCCCTGCTTTAGAAGAACTTGCTTTTGGCTAGAACTTGCGGTGGCTCAGGGGTTCAGAGCTCTGTCTGCTCTTCTAGAGGACCAGGGTTTGATCCCCAACACAACATAGTAGCTCACACCCATCTGTAACTACAGTCCCATGTCCCTTCTTCTGGTCACCGAACGCATATGGTGCACATACACTCAGGGAGAACACTCACACACAAAGTAATAAAATACAAAAAAGCTGCTATCTTGGGAGCCAATGGACTTGAGAACACCGATCCCTTCTGAGACTTCGTTCTCATGACCTACATCAGGCCCCGTCTCTTAACAGTTCTGCCGCCCTCTATCACGATTCTAGCACATGAACCTTTAGGAGAACTATGAAAACCATTTCCACACTGTGGCAGGTGGGGGGAGGGTGGCTATGATTGTATGAGATGTGAAATCATGAAAGAATATGAACTCAAGCTAAATCCGTGGGCCCTGGCCCAAAAGATTGCCACGAGGGTCTATGAAGCATGGCGATGAACACTTAGCCCATCCCGGTGATGAGTGACTCCAGGCTGCCACAGCTATCCTACCCGTAAAGTTTCCTTCTTAAAACGTTATGTGTTGCCCAGAATTAACCCTCACCAACCCTAAAGCCTTATTTCTACAAACCCTGTGAAGTTAAATGGATCAGGGAAACATGCGATTTGATCTTGAAAACAGCACTGGTGTTGCTGAATATCAGACGCCACACTGGACATCTTGGGATTTCATTTAACGAGCATTTGTTTTGTCTAGTGGTCTTCCCAACCAGGCAAAACTTCAGGACGTATTATTGGTTGCCACAAGCAGAACAGAAGTACTACTGACATATAGAATACAGAGGTTGGGATGAACTAAGCAGCCTGCCCTGTGGAAGACAATCCCTACCATAGGGCCAGCCCTTTAAAACGCCATTGGTCCTGAGGTTGAGAAATCCTGGTTTGGAACCTCCTGGCAACACAGAGATCAACTAGCTTTGATGGGCGGCACTGAGATTCTGTGATGTACAGCAGGTGGCAGACTGAAAGGTGACAGCTGGAGATCCCTGGAGGTCTCAGGGCTGCTGTGCCTTTCTAGAAATTGGAGCCGCCAGTGTGTAGATCAGCTGTACCCAGACTTCCAGGGGACGAGGTGTTTACATCACTTTTTCTTCTGTGAAATCCAAGCCAGGTGCCTGCTTCCCTGCTGGGGCCAGCTCTTTCCTGCTGGGGCCAGCTCTTCTTTGGCTAGCAGAAGGGAGACTAGTGAGGGGAAGCAGAAGTGATCAATAAAAGCTGTGAGAATCGAAGGGCCAGAAAGAGGTGCTGGTTTCAGAAGCTCACTTTATGTAAAGGCAGTTCAGTTGAGAAGCAATGACCCTGGCCTAGTGTTTGGAAACCTGTAAGTTCTAGATCAGGGCAAACCGTTACTGGCCCCCTCCCTGGACTCTCCTTTCATTCAAAACTACATTTTATTGTGTATATTTAAGGTATTTAAAATGTTACATGGTACACATTAACAGTAAAATCACTACAAATTAACATATCCACACCTCACAAAGACGTGCTTAATAAATCCTGGTTGGGGTAATTTGAGATCTGGTCTTGCATGAATGTCACGTACTTTCTGGCACCCTTTCAAAGGGACTGTTTTTGATGGTGTCATAGGTTTCCAACTGATGGTGCAGCTTGTCCCAGGGAGAGAAGCCCCATCAAGGAGCCTCTACCAGTGTCTCTCATCAGGTTCATTAGCTCAGTCTTTCTTGCCTGTACTTCTTCAGTCTGATTTTGCAATCAGGCTATGCTTCCTGCTGACCTTGAGGTGAGAGGGGCCAGCTGCAGCTGCATGGCTAGCAGATGTTGACAGCATCCCAGATGTTGGCGCACTGGCGACAATGGGCTCTTCTCAATCCACAGGCCCTACTGTAGGGGTTCTTGCGGAGTCAAGCCTGCAGCTGGCCGCCTGAGACCTCACTGGCGTCCCAGAGTCATTTGCTGAGTGAGACTCCACTCTCAGCAGCAGGCACAAACAAGATGGAGGACTACAGTCGGACCCAAAGTCCACCGCTAACGCAGAAGAGCGACATCAATGGGGAAGAAAACAGAAAAATTCTTGCGCTGCAAAGAAAGATTATGTTGGCTTACCCACTGCATTCCCGCTGAGCGCGGTTGTAATTGGAACATACTCTTTGCAAAGTTTATTGGGTCCTGGTGCTACCTGTTGCCGAACTGGTCAATTAATCTATTATTATTATTTTTTAATGAGTTAGGGGATTTCCTTCAGCAGAAAACCACCAGGAAACCTGACCAAATGCCCAGAGCCCAGGGAACAGCTGGGCTTTTCCTTCTAGCAAACCCTGTTCGACAATTAAGGGAGGAAATTGATGCCTCCCACTACAGGTGGCAAATCAGGCTGGCCTGGAAGGGGGCGAGGAAGGCTGGGCTCTGCTTGGAGGTGATCTTGGGGGTGGTCACCGCGAAACGGGGTCACTCGAGTGCAGCGGCTTCAAGTGTAGGAAATAAAGCCATTGAGTTTCCCTGCTGAGAGACAAATGATTTCTATTTAAAAACCTGCTTGTTCTGTGCAGAAACTCCCAATGTAGCAATAATTAATGATATCGAGAGGTTAAGAAAGACCTTCTGTTAGAGTCCCTCTGCTCCAGGCGTGAAATTGGATTAAAGTGAAGATAAACTTAGACATTAAATCTGAGGAGGAAGTCAGTAATTATGTGCAAATGCACATATTTGCAGCTGTTTGAGTGAGCCAAGTTGAGGCTGTGTGGCTGGCTGGTCTTGTTCCAGGCATGCGGGGCTCTTGGAGATGAGTGGTCAGCAGAGATCTGTCCCCTCTAGCCCCACCTCTTGAAGAAGTCCTGCTGGCGTTTTAGGTAATAGACTCCATGACTTTGCTTACCTAATATTTATTTCTAGTTTTCATTTACTAACAGTTTTTTTTTTTTCCCAAAGAGGACAATGCATACACCTCAGAACGTAGAGTCACCCCTCTGCACCTGAGGTAGGTTGGTTCCTGGATCCTACGGACACACAAATCCACAGTGCCCAGGTCACCATATGGATCAACATAACATTGGCATAGAATATATATGCATTCCCCAACATACTTCACTCTCTATTTATTCACAATGTAAATTCTATGCTAACAGTTGTTACATAGAGAAATGATGCCTAGACATGTTGAGTACAGACACAGATTTTCTCTGGTATTTTCACTCAGTGGTGGGTTGAATCCATGGGGATTCATGGGGAGCTCACGAACACAAACATCCGACTGTAACTTTTCTAGATGATTTATGTGGCAGATGGGGATGGCCGTGAGATGTGGTTCTGACCCAGGTCAGAGGCTGACTGAATAGGGCTTCTGGGGTGGCTGGTTATTTTCCTGCTGACAAGGGACAGGGTACCGTCCCCAATCTCTCCCTTCACTCTGTCTAGACTCTCTATGGAAAAACCTGTAAGTTATGCTGTCTTTCCATAATCACTGGGATACAAGTTTTAAGGATGGAACTACTGCAGCTATGGGCACCCTTCACTCTTCATGGTTTCCTTTGACTAAGAAATGGGAAGGAGGCAGCTCTCCATCAGACATTTAACTGACTAAGTCCCAGGTAGTAAGTTTAGATTTAGAATAAAATCCTTTTCCCAGACACTGCTATTTGGGAGAACTCTGTGTGAGGCTTGCCTAATCTGCCATTGACAGGACGGGCCTGGCCAACAGTGACATATGCTTTGAGCATGGCAAGGGCACCCTGGCCAACAGATATGGCTCTTTGGGTACTCCATGCGTATCTTCAGTGTGGCACATATCTACCTCCAGGGACCCAGTTGATTATACTTGCTCCAGATGGACGGTGGGACTACCAGGAGACATCCTGCTTTTGGTGGCTAACAGAATAACAACACAAAGTAAGAACACAGAGCTTCATTCCTTCTCTGCATTTATCCGAAGGCCCTGTCTAGACAGAGAAGGCTGGGTTTGCACTTTACTAGTTCTCTTTGGTTTTAGGATGTTGGATGCTGTTTGGTTCCAGGAAAGCTGGACCAGGATCTTACCCCCTGTTCTGTGATGGGCTTGCCTCACTGGGCACTTGAGGCTCAGACCTGGGAACAGGGCTTATGTGTTGAGCAGATCCTTTAGATCTGGGCAGGAATGGACAAGAGGCCGGGTGCCCCTAGAAAGCCCTCCTCTCTACCAGGAGTCATGGCTGCATGGGGGTCTCTGGGTCACGTGATCAAAGTCCTCCCTTAGTTGAAGGGTCCTGCGCTTGGTCTTGAGTCACCTAAAGCTCATGCCTCTATGCATTTCTTCAAACAGTCCCCACAGCTTACATCTATCTATCTATCTATCTATCTATCTATCTATCTATCTATCTATCTATCTATTTTAAAGATTTATTTTATTTATTATGCATACAATGTTCTGCCTGCGTGTACACCTGCAGGCCAGAAGGGGGCACCAAATCTCATTATTGATGGTTGTGAGCCACCATGTGGTTGCTGGGAATTGAACTCAGGACCTCAGGAAGAACAGCCAGTACTCTTAACCCCTGAGACATCTCTCCAGACCCCATTTATTTATTTTTTAACTTTTTTGTAGCTTCATCTCACATGTGAGAAACTGAACCTTCAAGAGGTTTAATATGTGACAGAGCTTGGCTGGCCATTGACATCCTCATCCTTCACCCTCACTACTTCCACAAAGCTTCTCCTTTTCTTTTCTGGAAGCTCAGAAATCACAGAGACTGGAATCTGAGCTTCCAGAAAAGGAATGTTCAAAGTTCTACTCCTGAGCACACAGCGACGTGCCCCCAGGTCTCCTTTGTATTGGTGAAGCAATGAATTTGGGCCATGGGAACATAGAGTTTAGCTGTTTTGGGTTATGGTCCCTAAAATGTTCTACATGATGCAGAGTTTGCAGATAGAGGATCCAAAGGACATGAAGAAGACTCAGTGGCCAAGTCATGTGAGAAAAGGAGTCTGACACATGCGCAGGAGATAACTTTCCAGTTTCCATTGTTCTCTTGTGTCTGTCTGCGAGAACTCTGGGAATATTGGTTTCAGTAGCTAGTGTAATGACACTGGCGAATGTAGACTGCCAGTGTTGCTGACACATCAAAGTCTATGCTGGATCCCATAGAGGTTGTGACTGGTCACCTGGGAAAGTCTTATTACACCTCCTACTGTGTGATGGGTAGGATAAAGTTGTGGTGGAGACATCCTCTACTTACTGGAGATTCCTGATTCTGTGTCTTTGAAGACATGCATCCTCAAATTCAGGCAATAGACCCTAAACTACACTTACCAGCACTCTCTGCCTTCAGCCGCCCCCTTACAATGTCTAAATATCTTCCTAGGGGGTTTCCATAAATATAAAATTGAACGTCTCACACTCACTTCCTGAGTATAACTTGTAAGGAATTGTTCGTAAGTTGTGGGAGCAGCTGCAGACATCTTCTTCCATACCCCCCAGTGTGTTTCCACATGGAAAATGGATGTAAAGTACCCATCTCATTGCATTGTTGTGTGAATGGAATGCAATGATGCATTTTAAAGTGCTGTGCATCATGCTGGGAGCCCAGCATGCTCTCTCTCTTCCCAGGAGATAGGATATTTATTAATTGCACAGACTTGTCTCCTGAACTTCGTTAGAGGGTGGGGCAGGTCCAGAGTTCAAGTGGTGATGGTTTAGTAAGTACCTGTGCTATGGGAAACTACGTCACCTGATGGGGAATGCATCCAACCACCTGTGAATGACTCAGTGTACTTTTTCAGCATAATGAACTATTTGTAGATGAGCCTCAGGCCCACAGAAAAACTGAATAGAAAGAATAGGGCTTCCCAGCACACCCCATCTCTTCCCTTCCAGCCACACTCACTGAGTATGTTTCTCGCTGACCGTGGAGATACATTTACCACAGCTGATAAACCTACGTTGACACATGACTGCGCAGAGCCTCTAGTTTATGTTAGTGTTCACCCAGTGTTTTACAGGGAGCAGCTTTAGAAAAACTGATAATGCTACACATCTATCATTACAGTATAGAGAATAAATTAACTGTCTAAAAATCTTCCTGACCACTTATTTATCCTCCCCTAGATTCTCTCCTGTGTTGTTTTCTGGGGTCTCCCCACCCCCACACATGGATGTCTAGTATTCTGAGCTTTCTAGTGCCATTTGTTAAAGAAATCATCTTTGTCCCATTGTTCATTTGTCAAAGATCAGCTGATTATATTTATACAGACACATTCCTAGGCTCTACAGTAGTGGTTGTCAAATCTTCCTGACATGCGACCCTTCAACACAGTTCCTCATGTTGTGGTGACCCCCAACCATAAAATTATTTCATTGCTACTTCATAAAAGTAATTTTGCTACTGTAATGAATCATAATGTAAGTATATGATAGGAAGAATTTCTGATATGTGACTCCAAAGGGGTCATGGCCCACAGGTTGAGAAACAGTGCTCTACATCCTGCTCCATTGACATGCTTACCTATTTTTCAGGAATATCAGACTGTCTTGATTAATGTAACTTTGAGTAAGTTGAGTAATGGGATGTGCCAGTCCTCCAACTTTCCTTTTCTTCTAATTGGGAGCTTTGGTCTGTAGGTATAAACTTTAAAATTACTTCAACAATGTCTGCAATTGGATTGGATTTGCGCATGAAATGGGAAGAAGTGGCAGATCAGCTGCCCAAGCCACTCTGCATGCCTGTCCTGCTGTGGTGGACCCGTGCCCCTAACACTGTGAGCCACAATAAATGTTCTTCCTCCACGTTTCTTCTGCTTGTCATATGTCACAGAATAAAGTCCCTTTTCTTCTAGTAGTTCCTCTAGAGTCCTAAGCATATATTTAAAACTAACTCAACTTTACCTGCTAAGAATGCTGTTCTTCTTCATAGGCCTTGCAAGTGTTTTATAATAATGAAACACCACCAAAGCCTTCTTTCTGCACTGTTACTATCACTCACTCCCCATAAAACACACAGAAACAAACAAGTACACACACCATGTACATGGACACACTCATGTGTTACTGAATGAAGGCCATGATTCTGATAAATCCATGTTTGCTTTTTAAAGTCAATGTAGTAACATCAGGAGTGTACTTACGTAGACCAAGATGGCTGCAGTGTTTTTGGGCGATGCAACCTTAGGGGTCTGTCATCACATATGCTGTCTGTCATTGACTGGAATGTCGTTTGCAGCATCTGACTGCATGTGTGTATGTGTGTATATGTGTATGTGTATGTCTCTCTCTCTCTCTCTGTGCAATTATTTTGAACAAACTTTTTTTTTTCAAGACAAGGTTTTCTCTGTGTAACTTTGGATCCTGTCCTAGAACTCGCTTTGTAGACCAGGCTGGCCTCAAACTCACAGAGATCTGCCTGTCTCTGCCTCCCGAGTGCTGGGATTAAAGGTGTGTGCCACCACTGCCCGGCTGAACAACTGTTATTTGTTAGATAAATTGAGAATAAGCATATTGAAAACATTAATTTTATGTTTACTTATGCCTTCTCTGATGCTCTTTTCCTTATGTGCATCTTAGTTTCTGATCTAAGTTATTTTTTCTGAATAATTTATTTTAATATTTCTTTCAAATTTTAAACTTTATTCTTTGGCAGTATATACATGTATATAAAGTATTTTGATCATATTCATCCCCTCCATTTCCCCTCTCTTATTTCTCTCTGAATCCTTTCTTCTTACAAGTAAATCCCCATCCTCCTTTAATGTTGGGTGTTGTATCTCTGAACATTAACTCTTCTGCTCAGTTTTCTTCTAGCTTTCATGGCTTCTGTCTTAGTTACTGTTTGATTGCTGTGAAGAGACACTGTGACCAAGGCAACCAATAAAAATAAAGGAAAGCATTGAATTGGGGGCTTGCTTACACTTTAAGAGGGTGAGCCCATGACCATCATGGCAGGCATGCGTGGCCCTGGAGCAGTAACTCAGAGCTTGTATCTGACTCATAAGCAGGAGGCAGAGAGAGAAAGAGACTGGGCCTGGCATGGGCTTTTGAAACCTCAAATCCTACTCTCAGTGACACACCTCTTTCAACAAGGCCACACCGCCTAATCCTTCCCAAATAATTGTACCAACTGGAGACCAGGCATCGCCACAGTGTCTGAGAAGAATCTCTCTCTCTCTCTCTCTTTCTCTCTCTCACTTTATTCCTGTACAGACAAGGTGGTTGACTATATTTATTACTAGTTTCCTTACTGTCATAGACTACCTGACAAGAAGCAAAATTAAAGAACAAAGGGTTTGTTTTGACTCAAAGTTCAAGAGTTCTGTCCATCATAGTGGGAAAGTCATGGTGACCAGACCTTGAGACAGATGGTCACATTGTGTCATAGTCAGGAAGCCGAGAATATTGAGTGCTTGTGTTCAGCTAGTTTTCTTCTTTTTCTATAGTCTGAGACATCTGTCCTTGGAAGATATTGTCCATATTCAGGGTGGTCTTCCATACCTCTGTTATCCTAATCTAGATGTTATTTGTTTCTAGTTAGTTGTTTCAGGCTCAACTTTGAGAATATATATATTTGAGAATATATATATATATATATATATATATATATATATATATATATCCCTCTTCTCTAACCCTAGTCAAAATGGCGACTGCCCACATGGCTGTACTTATTACGATGGTGGCAAACCACATGCTATTTCCCAGAACAATTCTAACTTGGAGTCACAAGTTTAAGTTAACTTTTGTTACAGATTTTTAACCATACCCAATTCACTGATCTGTTTTTTTAAATAAGGTAGAACAGCATAAAATAACTTTGTTATATATATATATATATATATGTATTGCCAAAATAGCTACAGCTTAACAATGTTAGTGAAAGCAAGGAGTTTAGACATACATTCCTAAGTCGGTCTCTGTTAGCCTAAATAGACCTTAGGTGGAGGGACCCTTTGCCAGACTGCTTAGGTCACTGTCTTGCTGCATCCTAAGATGGGAATACCTCAGTCTCTGGTGTTCAGCTGTGGTCCTAAGTTTTTATTTTAAGAATGAAGACAGAACACAATCATAATCCATAGAAGGCAAAACCAAGTTTCAACAGTGTAAACAATTCAGTGTCTCTAAAATCAATACCAAGTAGATTACTCTTAACGTTAAAAAAAATCTGGCTGCCAGTGAGATGTGTCCCTGTACATCAATGCATGAGGTACAGCTTTAATACCTCATTAAACCAACATTGTTTTAAATCCTGTCTTTCATAGACCTTGTTTTCAGGACGGGACAGGAATTATCATACAGAAATCCATCCTCATCCAAAATATCCTGGAGACTTGTTGTTTTCTTGGTAGGGCCACTCCATGTGGTCTCCTTTAATCAAGATGGTGGTGAAGTCATATGACATCCCTCTTCTCTAACCCTAGTCAAAATGGCGACTGCCCACATGGCTGTACTTATTACGATGGTGGCAAACCACATGCTATTTCCCAGAACAATTCTAACTTGGAGTCACAAGTTTAAGTTAACTTTTGTTACAGATTTTTAACCATACCCAATTCACTGATCTGTTTTTTTAAATAAGGTAGAACAGCATAAAATAACTTTGTTATTATTTATACCCCAATGACATATGGATCTCCGTCACTAGGTTGTCCATCTGCGGCATGCCCAAGGCTTGTCTCCCAGGCTCTTCTACATTCTATTGAGTTGGCAATCAGTGTTAACCATCACAGTGGTGGCTCCATCTATAACTTTTTTCAAGTTGTTTTCTTTGTATTTGACTTTTCTGAGGTTTGAAGATGGAGTCTCTTCTTTTCTTTACCTTCTGTCATTTATTTTGCTTAATATCGTGTAAGTTTCCTGGGTCTATGGTTTGTGCTGGACTTCAGTTTTTAGGGAATTCTCATTGTTTCTTCAAACATGGCTTTTGTTCCTATTTCTTTCTCCTGGTGTCCCACACATTCGATGTCTTTTGTAGCTGTTCCACCATTTTTTTTGGCTATTCTTTTCTGTTTTTGTCTATTTTTCTCCATGCTTTCAGTTTGGGATGTTTCATGTCTTTCAGCCCAGAGACTCTTCTCTTAGCTGTGTTAGATTTGGTATGTATTGAGCCTATCAAAGGGGCTATCATTTCTTTTTGACTCTTTCTTGGAATTTGCTTACAATAACCACTTGTCCTTCCATGCTGTCTACCTTTTCAATGAAAGTTCTCAGAACACCAGCCACAGTTTTAAAAACATGTTTTTAGATGGATACTTTCTCATTCATTTTAGATGGATACATTCTCACCATGAGTGTGATTCTGATGGCGCATTCAGTCTTTGTTGGTTTATTTTTATTTTCAAATTAAATTAAATTTTATTTTTGTTTTGTTTTCTGAGACAGGCTCCCTCGATGTAGTCCTGACTGTCCTGGAACTTGGTATGTAGATCAGGCTGGCCTCCAGTTCACAGAGATCTTCCCGCTTCTGCTTCCTACTGGGATTAAAGGTTATTTTTATGTTAAAACAGGGTCTCATAGAGCCCCAAACTCATTATGTAGTCAAGGACGTCCTTGAACTCCTGATCCTTCTGCTGTTTCTCAAGTTCTGCGGTCACAGCTGTCGGCCACTGTTTGCTTTTCTCCTTTTAATATGCCTTGTAAACTTTTTTACTTACATCTGTGCATGACGGCTTGTTACAGAGATGTTCTGATGGGTGGACCACGGGGGTGTGACGACAGAAGCATGAGGGATTGGAAACAGTCTGTGGTTGGTCTCAGTCTGTCTGAGTTTGTGTCTCCAGTCATCAGGGCGTCTTCCTTCTTCCCTTCCTTCCTTCCTTCCTTCCTTCCTTCCTTCCTTCCTTCCTTCCTTCCTTCCTTCCTCCCTCCCTCCCTCCCTCCCTCCCTCCCCTCCTCCCTCCCTCCTTCAGTTCCTCCCTTCCTCCCTCCCTCCCTCCTTCAGTTCCTCCCTCCCTCTCTCCCTCCCTCCCTCCCTTCCTCCCTCCCTTCCTTCCTTTCTTCCTTCAGTTCGCTAGTCCTATCTTCTTTTCATTCCCTCTTTAGGTACGACAGGATGGCCAGAGAAGCTGGAGTCAAGTATCCCGGCCCTGACTCTTGCCAAGGTGGGTTAGACTCTAACACCCCCGGCAGGATGGACTGTGGTAAAATGGCAGGCCTGGGCAGAGCGTTGTGATGTATTAAAAACAGTTCCTTCCCGAACTTTCTTGGGAAAGCCAGAGGAATTTGCTTCTGGAAGTTACTGTAAGTTTCTGGTAGGGCCTTGTGGGTAACATAGAAGAGTAGGTCCTCCTATGTCAGAGGCCCCTGGACTTTTAACTCTGTTCACATTGAGTCTCCAGCAACTTATCTTTTTCATTTTGTAAACAAAAATTTATTAAAAGGTGTACGAGCTCTTGTTGAGCAGGTGAGGGTTGCCTAGAACAATGTGTCAGACACATCCTTTGGAGTATTTCCACACCAATGTTGAAAGAGATTGCTTTCAGAATCTTTAGTTGATGGAAAGTTACTGATGCTGTGGACTTATCATCCTCTGGGGTCTAGTCTCCTCCTGCAAGGCTGTTGCCAACTCAAACTGCATGTCAGGACTCAGTTCTCAAAACTTGGGGGAACGGACACACACCTCATGGAAGGCCATGGCTGCTGGAAATTCTCTGCCCTTAATTTCCAGCCTCATGGTGGGACAGTACTCCTATTCAACACCTCTTAGCTCTAAGCAGTGGCCATGGTGGGCCTGGGAGGCAGAGTCTGGGCTCAGTATCACTCAGGGGCTCTGCTCAACCTGCTTGGCCATTGAGTCCCACTACTCCATGATAGTCACTTAGAGTGAGACTTCGGCAATCTAAATACACTCTGATTTTCCTATTTCAGCACTAGTTACATGGGAGGGTCTGTTCCAGAATTAGTTGAACCTCTTGTCTCTGTTTTTCTGTCTCTCTGTCTCTCTGTCTCTGTCTCTCTCTGTCTCTGTCTCTCTGTCTCTGTCTGTCTCTCTGTCTCTCTCTCTCTGTGTGTCTGTCTCTCTGTCTCTCCGTCTCTGTCTCTGTCTCTCTCTCTGTCTCTGTCTCTCTCTCTCTCTCTGTGTCTGTCTCTCTCTTTTAGAGATTGATGTTGAGTGTTTCCTATTGCTCTCTACCTTGTTTTTTGAATGGGGTTTCTTACTGGCCTTAAAGCTCATAGATCCAGCTAGGCTGGCTGACTGGTAAACTCCAAGGCTCCTCCTGTCTCCGCCTCCCCAGAGCTAGGTTTCCAGATGTCTGTTGTCACCACTGACGTTATTGTAGGTGATGGGGATCTGAATTCAGGTGTTCATTCATGTCTTACTGACTGAACCATCTCCTCAGTCCATTTAATTCGGAGGGCATGTTTTTCCATGGGACTCTCTGACCGATCTAGAAAGGATTGATTTTTCTGCTTTTTCTCATGGTTACCTCTTTACACATCAGACCAGACACCGGAGTAAGTCAATTAATTCTTAAAAAAGATTCTTATGTTAACTAAAAATTAGCATTTTTTATCCGGATTCTAGGATTCCCCTGACTGAACCTTTTATTGTCTGTTTCAGTCAAAATGTGTTAACATCACCCTGAAAGGGAGGTTAGTATACTCTCCCTAGATGTCTTGTAAATTTGCACTCTTACTTAGTAAAGCGCCCCCTCCTCCCCTTCTTCCTGCCGGCCCAGCAGGAGCCTGCCTGAGTTTGTCATCAGAAGCTGAGTTTGAATCTGAGTTCTCAAGGTGAGGGCTTTGAAGTTCCTCAGGGTTCCCTGAGGGATGGTCTTCTGGTGGAGTGCGCTTCAAGGGATCTCGGCGCTTTCTCTTCATTACATTTTAGCATCCTCTTTGTTGCCAGTGACCAGAGCTGGCAGATTTTACATTAGTTATCCAAGGAAATAGTGTAGGGGCCTATTAATGCTCACCAACTTCAGCTGGCAACAAATGAGCTTGGCTGGAAGCCCAGGCTGTCGGCCCTGGCTCCTGTTCATTAGCAAGGACCTGCCTTTTGTTCTGGGATGCACTTGAACTTTGCAGATGGCTCCTCACCTGAGTGAGCAGACAGCTGCGGGTGCCTGGGTGTTGTTTCTCTTCTCACTTCAGAGGCACGGAGGGTTGCGAGGGAGTCAGGAGCAGTGAGGGCTCTGAGGGAGTCTACTGGTGCATTGTTTTTATTACACACCTCCCGAGCTGTGCAGTTCAATCCCATAATGGGGACGTACAGACTCAGAAAGATTCTTTTCTTTTCCTTCTGGAATGTTCTGACACGTGTTTTGTGAATGTCTTGCCTAGAAACAGAGATGTGGACTTCTCTATCATCTATTCTACCACTTATTTCCTACTTCCTCCCGACCACCACTCTGGTTTCTGCCTCTGGTGGTCTCATGGGTAAGTCACAAAATTAGGGACTTTATGAATGTCCCATCTCTTTCTTTTCCCTTCAAAAATGTTCATTCCGGGACAGGAGGGATGTCTCAGGCGGTAAAGCACTTGCTATACAAGAATGAGGAGGTGAGTTTGTTCCCCAGAAACTACATGAAATGTTATGGTCTTGTCATTCTAGGGCTGTGGTAGGGCGTGGAAACAGGCAGGTCCCCTGGTTTTGCTGGCCAACAGCCTGGCCTACTCCATCAGCTTCAGGTTCCAGTGAGAGACCTTGTTTCAAACAACTAAGTGGGTGCCTCCTGAAGAATGACCCTACAGGACCTTTGGTCCCTACCTGTGTCTATACACACATGCACATGTATCTACATATGTCTATACAAACATGTACATATACTGGTATGAATCTGCACACCCATACCTCCTCCCCCCTACAATTTTCATTCAGAAATTATGCTATTTTCTTATTTTTCTATTTTTGACAGTGTCTCAGGTAATCCAGGTTGACCTCAATGTTGCTATGTAATCAAGGATGACCTTGCATTCTTGATCTTCCACCTCCCTGAGTGCTAGATTTATAGCCACCACACTTGGCTCCTTTTGGTACTGGAGATTGAACCTGGGGTTTTGTGTATGCTGGACAAACACTCTACCAACTGAGCTCCATCCCCAAGCCTTAATTCCTTATTAGTATGGAGACACATGCTTCCTGTGGAAGGTGTTTATAATACATTTGGAGAGGATGCCCAGAAACTGCGATTCACTGGCTTACCTGGGGAGATGGTGCCGCTCCTTCTTCTCCGCTCCCCACATGGCTCATTGACTGGAGTGGACGTACTAGCCATTTTCTCATTTGCAGAAGGGAAGGAGGGAGGCTCCTGAAGGGGGAAGAGGATGTGAATCAGCACTGTAAATGCATGAACTGCCTCAAGCCGTCTGGCTTTCCTTTTTGAGTCCTGTTTGATTGTACACTTGCTTTTCTGGACTCTCTTCCACTCAGCGGCTGGTGAAGGAGCCCAACAACCCACAAGAGTCCCTGCTGTAGAATATTATTTTAAGATGTGTTACATTTGTTTATGCCGTGGAACATTTGTTTAATGATGCAAGATGTATTCATTTTTTTTAATGTTGCATTTGTTTAACTCTGTGAAGCTGTGTTACTGTGCCTGTCTAAAAGAACTGATGGTCTAATAAAGAGCTAAAAGGCCAATAGCAAGGCAGGGAAAAGGAGAGGCAGGGATGGCAGGCAGAGAGAATAAATAGAAGGAGAAATCTCAAAGAGTGAGAAAAGAAGGGGCTAGCCACCCAGCTACACAGCCAGACATGAAGAAGAAGGAAAGAAAAGACATACAGATATCAAGAAAGGTAAAAGCCCAGAGGCAAAAGATAGACAGGATAATTTAAGTTAAGGAAAGCTGTAAAGCTGGCTATGGTCTACAGAGTGAGATCCAGGAAAGGTGCAAAGCTACACAGAGAAACCCTGTCTCAACCCCCCCCCCCCAAAAAAAAAAAAAGAAAGAAAGAAAAGCTGGCTAGAAACAAGCCAAGCTAAGGCTGGGCATTTATAATTAAGAATAAGCCTCCATGTGTGATTTATTTGGAGCTGGGTGATGGGTACCTCAAAAGAGCAAAAACAACCAACAATAGGTCCTCAGAGCTCCTTCAGAGTCCAAAAGATCTGCCCATTTCCATTGTACATCTGCATGAATCTGGATTTTCTTCACAGGCTTCAGTCAAACAACATACTAGAACAGGCAAATCCAGTTATGCCACTGTCTTCTGTGCAGCCAGATGTTAAAGAGGTTTAAAAAAGATGTTAAATGTCTTTCTTTTTGGGGAAGCATGGTTATTTTAACAGAAATGTTATTTACATTAACGTGATGGATTCTTACTGCTGGTTTTAGTGAAATATTAACTGCTTTAATATTTCTGAATTTTCACTTCTAGTGCCACAGATAGGAATAAGTGAAACCTACGTTAAGAACTAATTTTTAATCTTTAATGTCATTTAAGTGCATAAAAAGAATCCTGCAACCAAAGTTTGGGAATAAAGATCCTAATTATATCTCTTAGAGCTCTCACAGATATTTCGCAGAAGGAACGGCCATTTGGAAGATAACCTTCAACTATAAGGGCTAATAAATGATAATGTATTTACAGATGGAATACTAACAACAACAAAAGGAATAAAGTATAGCTCCATACAGTAAGGATTTAGTGAGAGAACGAATACCCAACACATTCATTCCAGGCTTAAAAGCTGGTGAAAACACACGGCGTTTTGATCAATGATGGGCTGCATATGTGGTGGTGGCCCCGTAAGAACAGGTTGCCTGTAATGTCATAGTAATCTAGTTTGTGTAAGTATACTCTATAATGTATAATATAAACATAATGATGGAATTGCCTAACCTTAACTCATTTCTCAGAGCTATTAAATGACACAAGCACAAACTACCATGTTTAAGGATGCATACACAGGTTGGAAAAGCACAAAGGGGAGCCAAGAAGGAGATCTTAAAAGTCAGGCTCTGAATGGGTCAACATTTGCAGCGACCTTCTGGAGATGGCTATATTTACCTTGCATACTGGAGACGCAAGTCAGCTAAGTTTATCAGCTGTCTGTCTTTGAGCTCTGAACTCATGGGGAGACCATATTCCCTTTTACCAACTGGCTCTTTTGTGAACTGTCAATGGAGGAGGCCTCTGCAGAGAGGCAGGGGGGGATGGAGGCTGTTTCTGGTGGCTTCCTTCTCTCCTCCAGTTCAGCTCAGCCATTCCTCCCCCAGGCCATCGAGTTGTCCCCAGCAACTGTGTGGAATCCAGTGTGCATTCCTCCCACGCTCCTGACTGGCTCCGTTGCATCTTCTCAGAGGCCTCAGGACCTGGCAGCTTGGCATCCCATCCACCTGGACCAGTGGCTTCCACAGAGGCCCAATGGAGGGCGGTAGGTTACTCCCTTCAAGTTCCCTGAGTCAATATTCTCAACCTCTTTCCTTGGTTGGTATTGCCTAGTGGTAATAGCTGCGCCCTATGGAAAACCCAGACTATTCATTCAAACTGAGGGTGTTAAATGGCATTGGGTATTTTGCATGTTACTTGCATGGAGCCACCAAGCATAGACTGGAGTAGAGTTCTCTCTCTTGCCTGAATGCTGTGGAAAAAGTTGAGCAGCCATGAACAGAAACCCAAATTCTAAAATGATCCACGTTCTAAGCTTTGTCAGCACATATCTGACCTTATGAGAACCTAAGAACGTGTGTCCCAAACCTATTTATCAGTTACCTTCAGTCTGTATACAAATCATAAATGAGTTTTGTGTTTAGATTTAGGTCCCCTCTCCACGTTATCTTATTATGTATAGGCAAATATTCTGAAATCAGAAAAAAAATTCTGGACTCTGAAACACTCCTGTTCCAGGCATTTTGATAAGATGTTCAGTCACGTAGGAAATGACTTAAGGAGCAATACAGATACAGGATACAGACCCTCAAAGACGGGATGTGGACACGGCTCGCTGGGTGAACTCCTATCATGACCTGCGGGTCATCACGAGGGTTCAGCTTGTCATTTGTGGTGTCCTATAGGGAGTTGCCAAGGAAACAAATGCCTGGGGACTGAGGGCTGCTGGTGATGGTGGTCAGGATGACTGTCAGATGTGTGAGCGCTTCCTCAGTCAACAGAAGCATTTATAGAAAGAAAAATGACACACCTAAACTTAGAAAAATATTTGTTTTTTATGTGTATGTCTATGGGTGTCTGGCCTCTAGGTATGTATGTGCACCACCTTCATTCCTGATACTCACAGAGGCCAGAAGAGGGCGTCAGAGCCCCTGAAGCTGGAATTACAGATGGTGTGGGTACTAGGAGTTGAACCTGGGTCCTCTGGAAGAAGGGCAAGCACTCTTAACCACCAAGCCATATCTTCAGTCCACACACACACTTTTTTTAAACTTATTTAAAGATTTTTTTCTACTCCTATGTAGAATGCCACTGCAATAAAAAAATTGCTAGTTCTTTGAGACTTTTGTACAGTGTATTTTGATCATACTATATGATGTTTTTGGTGTATGTATACATATATGTTCATACATATGCACACATGTGTATGGAGGACAGAGGTCAACATGGGTATTTTCCTCAGTCACGCTACAACTTAGTTTTCAAAAAAAATGTTCTTTACTCTTTAGAATTTCACATACATGTATACTGGAATATGAACAAATCTACCCCAGTTTGCCTGTCCATCTCCTACCTTATAACCTAGTCAGCCTCCTGGCCACGGATAGGATTCCTTTGCTCCACCTTATTTTTTGAGATGGAGGCTCTCACTGAGCCTGGAGCTCTCCAGTTTGGCTAGACTGGCTATCCAGAAAGCCCCGGGGTCCTTCTGTCACCATCTCTCAGCACTGGGATTCTAGGCATTTTCTGCTGTTTCCAGTTGCTTGCATGCATGCGAGGCAGGCACTTTACCACGGTAAGAGGAAGGCTGGGGAGGGATGGATGTTGCTACTCTCTTGAGTGCTCTGGCTTCAGTGGAAGACAGACCCTGTAGCAGCAGAGATGGAGTTTCGGTGAGGTGGACCGTGCAGGGATGACAAGGATGGGCGTGTGTGTGTGTGTGTGTGTGTGTGTGTGTGTGTGTGTGTGTATGAGGATGAGGATGTCTGTAATCCATAGGGATCTTTGACAATGCTTTAGGGCTACCTGTGGCTCCCTACTGCCCGGGCTGTTCTGTCTCTAAAGAGATGTGTGCCCTCTTTTCTCCCCTCCCCAGGCAACAGGAGGTGTCTAAGAAACTTTCCAAATAGAAAAAGTTTATGTCTCCTTTGTCTCCTAGTCTGTGTGACATGATAACCACCCACTCCACAGACAGTCACGTGCAGACATAGACTTGTGCTCTCACAGAGAAGCTAGGACAAAGGAGGACACTTTGGAATTCATTTTTTTTTTAAACTCTTGCTTTATGCTAGGGAGAATCAGGAATAATTTCTCCAAGTGGTCAAAATAGGACTTTACTCATTTGAATTTTAAATTATCTACCAAATGGGGTTTCTATTTTGCTTTAGAGGGGTGGATACTAGATAAGATAAGTCAATACAAAGCTAAGTTTAGAAGGAAAAAAACCAAAACCTCCCTCTGTAGATAGCAGGGCGCTTGCTTTTGTCAAGGGACTGGGCAGGCAGCAGGTACTTGTGCCTTTCCTCCTGATTGTATGAAGCAGTGTCAGGGTTTCAATGCTTCCTTGAGGCTCTGGACCTTTGGATTTGGATATCAGCACAGAGAACTTCGCAGACTTCCCGTGGTCTCTTCCTTGAGAGACCCCGCTATGAAGTGGAGCCTGGAGGCTTCTCACTTAGGTAAAAGTCCTCACCAAGTCAGTCATATTCACACACCACTGCTGTCTGGGCTGCTGTTCTGGAGCCTCAGGTTTTTTGTGTCCTTGCTTTCTTGGTTGAGCAATTTAATATCCCCGTTATCCGTCACCCAACATGCTACGTGGTTCCTCACCCTCACCACAGACTGGAGGGCCATGAAACTCAGATGGAGTAGGTAAAATTTCTCCATATTGTCCCTAAATGAAGCATCTGGGCAGTTCCATCAGGCCCATTTGACTCCTCCTTCACAGCCCCGTTTCTTCCCACACACATTGGTGAGAGTGTGACGTGTCTGAGTGGGTGTGCGCATGTGTGAGGGTGGGTGCACTTGTGTGCATGAGCATGTGGGAGCCAAACATCCATGTCTGGTGTCTTCCTCCGTGGGTCTCCACTTTAATGTTTGAGATAGGGTTCACTGATCCCAGAGCTGACCCCATTGGCTAGACTGGTTGGCCAGTGAACTCCACAGATCTTTCTCAAGTCTCGCAGTACTGAAGTTACAGAGGCACCCACTGTACTCGGTGGTGCTGGGATCCAATTCAAGTCCTCATGCACATGCAACAGACATTTCATAGACTGAGTTACCCACCCCCCTCAAGCACACCAGAGAAAGGGATGTGGTGTTATAACTTCGATTTATCATCTGTCAACTCTCAGGTTTTAAATTAGGCAATACTTCTTTCTTTAGAGTTTAATATTTGTCTTAATCTACTTGATGTCGCTCAAGCAGAAGTGAGGTTGGGTGACTTATTAAAAATAAGAAATTCACTTCTCATAGCTCTGGGCCTTTGCCGACCTGCTCACAGAGGTGTCTGGGAGGGCGTTTTCCCTGTATCTTCTCACACCTGCTCACAGGGTGGACGTCTCAGAGCTCCATGTGAGGCTGTGGTGAGGGTCTCTGTGCTGCATCCCACATGGTGGAGGGGAACTGAGCACATGTGAGAGATGGAAGCGACAATATGAATTCTAATCGTGTGTTAATGGCCCACTTTCCAGTACTGCATCAGTAATAATTAAAGTATAGCATGAGCTTTGGAGGGGACTTTTTTTTTTAATTTTTATTTTGCAATACAACTCAGTTCTACATATCAGGCACGGATTCCCTTGTTCTCTCCCCTCCCGCCCCACTCACCTTCCCCCCAACCCGCCCCCCATTCCCATCTCCTCCAGGGCAAAGCCTTCCCCGCAGCCTGAGATCAACCTGGTAGACTCAGTCCAGGTAGGTCCAGTCCTGGAGGGGACTTTTAAGCCGCAGCAGTACCCTGTCTTGGTACTGACGTGAGCAGAAATACTCACACAGACTTATATCTAACTACACAGAAAGCAAGCGAGATGGTGGGATGGGCTTGCAGCAGCCCCGCCCAACCTGGAGAAATGATTGCTGATCTTTCAGGTGTTTCATTGGAAAGACCTTCTAGAGCATGTCCCTGGGAGCCCACCTGCCTGGTGGACTGGAGCCTGGGTGTCCCCCGGGAAGGGCAAGTGCAAGAAGATGCAGCATAATGGATCTCCCAGACACCACCTCAAGCAAAGATGGCAAAGGCCAAGAATTGAATTTTGCGTGTGATCACAGTCATCTAACAGATGTGACTAGTGCCGTCTAGCATGTTCAGACATCTCTCTCATTGCAAAGAGGGCAGTCTTAACAGCCATCTTTCTATCTCTCTGTCACCAATGGATATCCAAAATGTACTCAAATAGCTAGGCTAGGATTTAGGATATTTGGGCTCTTCCAATCTTATAATCAAAACAGCAGATAAACTCTATACAGAGACACCCCCTCCATCTCTGTTCCTGCCTCTCCCTCCCCTCCCTTTCCTTCCCTCCCTCTGTTCCTCTCTCTCCCTAGCCCTCATCTGCTCCAGGCTCTCTGCCTTCTGGAAGTTCCAGGTTTACACACTGCTATATACTCCCCATGTCTCTCCACTAGTGCATTCCTTCTGTGTACCCGAGTCTCTGTGTCCAAATCACCCCTATTTTTAAAGGTCAGCAATAAGGACCACCCTTAATCTCATTTTACTTCACATCTCTATGAAGACACCCACTGTCCAAATATGGTCCCATTCCCAGGTTCTGGGAGTGAGGACTCCCAGAAGACCTTATTTGGAGGAGACACAGGTAAACTCACTACTGATGAGTTAGTGGTTGGAGCCCTGAGTGACATTTTACCAGATTCACTGAGACCCCATCCTCTGAAAGATTGAGAAATAGAGCATCAGCGGGATAAATAACTGTTTTCAAGACATACAGCTTATGTGGATTGTTTCAAACTTGAACCCAGGGCCTCTGGACTCCTGCAGTTTTTATGACCTAGAAGTAGGTGGCTTGCTGGTTGATCAGAAGCCCTGCTTGTTAGCCTTATTCTTTCAAGGTTTTTATTAGTCTTTTTTTTTCTTCAAAAAGTCCCTTTTAATTGGAGATTTTGACATTGACATTCTGCAGGTTGGGAAGAGCCTGAGGCAACACAAAGTAATTGTCTTTTATTAGAAGAGTTCAGGAGGACACTGGATGATCTCCATCAGCTCTGAAAACATGGGGTCCATCCTGGGATACCTTCAAAGTGAAAAGGTGGGGGACAATCCCGCAGCCAATGGCATGCGACCGATACTGACTAGGAGAATACGATTCTGCTGTGGGGCCGCGGCTTCTGCCGTTTCTTTATTCCATCTCCTCTTTCATCTGAGGAGACTATTTGACAGATGTGGACCTGGCAGACTCAGGACTTTGGTGAGCCTGGAAAACCAGTTTGGAGATTCCTGTGTGACAGTTTGAGGGTGTGTAGACACCCACAAAATGACATTACTTAGTGAGGTCCACCTTGTTAGACCACAGTTGTGCTGCAGCGCTGGTGTAAGAGGCAGGCAGAAGCCTGTCAAGTGGTGACACACACATTGGCAACATTGGTCACACCTGTCCTGGGTATCCCATTATCCTCTCACTCTCTTGTACTGTTTTTGTCTTTCATTGTTCTAACGAAATATATGAATCTGGGTGCTATAGTTTGTACCTTCAATGCCTCCAAAAACCTTAGGCAGTAAGGCTTTGGTCTTTAACTTGGCACCACTAGGAGGTGGAGGAACTTTTATGGGTGGAGCCTAATGGGAGGCTTTAGGTCATTGGACATGTTGTCCAAAGGGATTGAGGAACATGTCTCTTCTCTCTCCTGTTGTTCCCTGCCATATTGTGAACTGATTGCCCTACTCTGGCTTCCCATGATGATACGCCACTATGGGCCCAAAGCAACGAATGGGTCTAATTGGTCATGGACTGAAATCTCCAAAATCGTGAGCCCAAAATATGGCTTTCTTCTCTACAAGTTGAATATCTCAGGAATCTTTTACAGTGTGGAAACCTGACTAACACACTGTGTAACTCCTAAGAATAGTTTATGTGGCTCATGGATCTGGAGGCTATGTTTCAAGAGCAGAGTACAGGTATCAACTTGGTATCTGGTCAGGTGTGTGGTGTGTTGAGGCAGAGCTCTTTGGAGATCTTAGGGAGGGGATGTGAGCAGGGCATTCAAGGTTGTTACAAGGAACATACTTCAGCCACATCATTTGTACCAGCCAATGAGGCCTGTCTTGCTGGCAGGGTCTGCTGTTGCTGGAAAGACCTGAATACCCTAATCTGTATGTATTGTCCATTGTAATAAAGCATGACCTTCAAAAGGGATGCAGAAGTTCAGCGAAGAGGGCCAGGTCTATCTATCTATCTATCTATCTATCTATCTATCTATCTATCTATCTATCTATCTATCTATCTATTATCTACCTATCGATCTGTTTCTATCATCTATCTATCTATTATGTATATATGTATCTATCTCTTATCTATCTACGTATGTATCTATCATCTATCTATCTATCTATCTATCTATCTATCTATCTATCTATCTACCTATCTATCCATCTACCTACCTACCTACCTATTATCTAGCATCTTTGCTTGTGTGTCAGTCCCTATCTTCATCTCCATCCACATCTTTACCTATCACTAAATTCTTCCTTTTTTTTTTTTTGTTTTTCAAGACAGGGTTTTTCTGTGTAGCTTTGCGCTTTTCCTGGAACTCACTCTGTAGCCCAGGTTGGCCTCGAACTCACAGAGATCTGCCTGCCTCTGCCTCCCAAGTGCTGGGATTAAAGGCGTGAGCCACCACTGCCCGGCTTCCACTAAATTCTTCTTTATGCAGGGAGAAATTCAGTAGCATCCAGTAAAACAAAGATTGATTTTACTTAAGAATTTAAGAATTCAAACTTTCAGTTTAAAAATTGCTCTGTATTTATATGTATGTGTAACATATTTACTATATATATTAATATATAAATATACATATGTATACAGATATATATGTGTCTCAGATAATGACACTTGTTTGTACATGCATTCTTTATTTTTATGTATTTTTTATGAAACTTTTTTTATTTAAATTTTTTTTATTTTACATACCAACCTCTGTTCCCCCTCCCTGCCCTTCTCCTGCTTCCCCCTTACCTCTCCCCATCCTACCTCTACCCCCTCTTCATAGGGGGTAAGGCCTCCCTTGGGTAGTCAACACAGTCTGGCATATCAAGTTGGGGCAGGATCAAGCCCCTCCCTGCTGCAACATGGCTGAGTAAGGCATTGCACCACAGGGAATGGGCTCTAAAAAGTCAGTTCATTGTACATGCATTTTTTAAAAATATTTTTTATTCATTTTACATATCAACCACAGATCCCCCTCTCATCCTTCCTCTTATTCACCTCCTCGCCTCTCTCCCCATCCCCTCTTCCAACAGGGTAAGTTCTCCTATGAGGGGACAGCTAAGTCTGGTACAATTTGGTTGATGCGGGACCAAGCCCCTCATTTAATTTTCAGAGTAAACATGAAAGATAAAGATTGGTATTCCCATTTTACAAAGGAAGACACCAAAGCTCTGATTCAGAACCAGAACTCAAATCTGGGGATCAGCGATCTCTGCTTTGAGCAAGTCTAGAGATGAATTTAGGGCAGCGTCCTCAGCAGCCTGCACTGTTTCCCAGCAGTTAAGCTTTGCTTGGTCCCTATGAACAATAGGATCACACGATGCCCTGCGCATGTTTTGAATTAGTTTGCAACATTCAGGCACTCTGGAGAGATTACACAACCTTCTGGAATTCTATTGGTATTTTTTGAAGTCTTTCAGACAGACCTAAGAACATTGGGTCCACAATTGGTGTGTCCGTAAAACATTGGAGTGAGGGGAAAGCAATGTACTTAGAAGGGCAGGTTTGATTTGGGCCTCATGGTGCAGGTATGAATCACAGCTACTTAGGAGGCTGAGTCAGGAAGATTGTGACTTCGAGTCCTGCCTTGGCTACAGCGTGAGTTCAAGATTAGCCTGCGTAACTTAGTGAGATCCTGTCTCAAAATAAAAGGTAAAAAGATGATTGGGATGTAGCTCAGTGGTAGAGCCTTGTAAAAGTGAGGCCCCATATTCAGTCCTCAGTACTGTACCCACTCCGGAAAAAAAAAACAACAACAACAAAAAAAAAAACCAACCCAACAGCAGCAGATGTTTCTTGTAGCGTTCTTGGTGGTCCTAACAAAAACCCGTACACAGCTGGCTCCCAGAGAGTGTGTAGAGGGAGCCAATCCTCACAGGTATCTCATTGCTCGTTTATGACTCCTCTGCCACTCCATATCACTCTCCATTATGTGTCCCGTGTTGATGTGTGATATTGTTTGTGTAGCAGTTTTCTTATAGGTGTATATGTTTAACTGGACAGTAATATCTGTGTTACTGAAGTGGACAGGGGTAACTCACAAAATAGCTTCATGAATTAACACTGTTCCCTTAAAACACTCCTTCTTGTGTTGATTTTCTGTTTTTGAAAAAAAAATTATTTTACTGCATACCCCCTCTTCCCTTGTGTGTTATGCATGTGGAGGTCAGAGGACAACTTGTTGGAGTCAGCTTTTTCCTTCTATGCAGAGTGGCTACCCACCAACCCCACAGTTCCCCAGAGTTTTCTTGAGTGCGAGGGCTTTTTCCTTCTATGCAGAGTGGCTACCCACCAACCCCACAGTTCCTCAGAGTTTTCTTGAGTATGAGCAGCAGGAAATATTAGATAGAAGGATTTAGAGTGTGGAGATAAACAGATAGAAAATACAGGATAGCCTTGAGAGGGCCTGGAACCTATTCCAATGGGCCCTGACTGTCTCTGCCCTAGGGTATATATAGAAATGCCAAGGGGTGGAGCAAAAGACCTCCCTCCAGCACAGCCAAGTGCAGATCATCTCAGACACCTGCACTCTGGCCCGTGGTCCAATCATCCTCTCTATGAGGACCTGCTGGGTAAAGCCACTTGGAACCGGAAAATGGGCTCCCACACTTCTACCTTGCGGGTTCTGGAATTGAACTCAGGTTGTCAGGCTTGGTCTCAAGTTCCTTCACCCCCGTGAAGCATCTTGCTGCTCTTAGGCTCATTTCCTTCAATCTTTTGTTCCCCCCTGGAGTGTGTTTTGATACATAAGAAGCCGACTTCAACGAGTAAGCGTATATTGATCCTCAGCCCGTTGTCACCATCTGCATCTTCAGCCCTTCCCAACCCTCCTGTATCTTTTGCCTTGCTATACTCCTGCATCCTCAGCCTTTCCCCATCCTCTTGCATCCTTACCCTTCCCTCCCGTCTTCATCTCTGCTACCCATCTGCAGTAGGTAGCTGACGTAGTTATCTCACTCTTCTTTGTTTCTCATACCCCACTTTGATTGCTGCTGCCTCCAGCTTTCCCACATCAGGGTCAGGACAAGTCACTATCTAAATCCACTGGAATAGCTGGAACAGGCTCGCTCCCACCAGTGTTTTCTAGAGAAACCACCATCTGTTAGTGATTTCATCTTGGCTCCACCTCCCATTAGCCTATATATCCTTAGGCAAGTTAGCCTATATATTCTTAGGCCATTTTCCTTACTTTTCTCGTGGGTGAAATGGGAAGGACAGCTGGGCCACCATGAGGTCACGGGTTGGCTGATACTCGGCAAATACTCAGTGGATGGTCACATTAAATATGTCATGGAAGCTGCACATTTTCATAGTCGGACTGCAGCAGCAATGATTTGCTGATCCTTTGTTTGAGACTCTATGAAGTTTTCCAAGTTCCATCCGTCACTGACTTACAGTTGAGGCTGCTTTCAGAGATGGTTGAACTTGTCCAGCATATGCAATTTTAATCACATGCTAGGGCATCTCACTGTTTTCCCAATACATGGTTATTTACTTCCAAAGTCTTTGTACCCTGTATCTGTAGAACAGAACAAAATATTTCTCTTGTGTGTGTGCGCGTAGGTGTATGTAGCTGTAAACAAGAAGACAGTTACAAGAGATCTCTAGCGGTTTTGGGCCACAGGGGGAAGTAGACACAGGAGGGCGACATTTCCAAGAACTAAGGCTCAGTTGGGGATGACATGAGTTCTACTAAAGATGGACAAATTATCCAGCCTGGGTTCTGGGGCTTAAAGTCAAGTTTATAGGTGGAAAATTCTCTTTCTCTTTTCTTTTCAGGTTTTGCATCCACTCATCTATCCATCCACCTTTCTTTCATACTTTCAGATCTTTTCCATTTGTAAAGCAAGCCAGAGTTTTTATTTGATTGGGCATTTGGTAAAACTGACCAAATCAGCAGATGGATTTAGTCACATCAATGCAATTAAACTATCAATAGATTGTCTATAGTTTTCCGAGGTCTGACTTTGTATCCATTTTTGCCATGTGACCCTTTCTTAATATTTACGACCATGGACAGGTGCTTGTTCTTAATGAAGGCACAGCTCATACGGACATTAGAAGTGCCATTGGGTCCCCGCATTCCCTGCGGTCCTGTTCCTGTAGGTCTCTCAATTGATTCTTTTTCCTCAAGGCCAGAGGACAAGACGCTTCCTTTGGTGTTGATTGCAACCATGAAATGAAACACATGGGAAAAGCACATCTCTCCTATTACTTGATTTCTTGCTATATTTGGTATAGAGTCCTCCTATTTCACAAGGCCTCCAAGCACTGATTTAAGAAAAAAACCTTATCTCTTTCATTTAAAGACAGTGCCTGAGGCATCTGCTGTGCAATAGGTGCTTAATAAATAATAATAACAGTTATTATTATGGAGTGGAAATCTGCTGATCCTTTCACATGAATGGAGGAACCCTGAGACCTCTTTTCTATTATGGAGGAGGCTGTATTTGTTTAACACTGCATTATTGTGCCTTTATTTCAATGCCTCACCGTTCTACTGAGCCATGTGCTTCAAGAGTTACGGTTATTGCTGTGTCTGTTTTTCTGTCTCCTTCATATTCCCAAGCTTCAGTTTCCTGTCTTGATAAATTCCAGGGGTTCAGATAGCAGCATACAATGAATAGTAAATTTATTTCTTAATCAATAATCCAGTTGTGAATGAACCTCTGCAAGTGATAGAGAGAGAGAAAGAGAGAGAGAGAGAGAGAGAGAGAGAGAGAGAGAGAGAGAGAGAGAAAGAGAGAAAGAGAGAGAGAGAGATATCCTTCACTTGAACAGTTTCTTCTTTAGCACTTCGGAAAATCATGGAAAATCTGACTGTGACTTTGTAGTCTGGGCTGTGTTTCAGAACTGTGCTCTGGTGCAGTCTAACTGGGCCAATGAGCTGTTTACCCAAGTGCTATGGACTTTTCAGGTTACCCCACTTTCAGCAAAGACACTGAAATTAAACCTTACTGTAGTTTCCATTCCTGTTTGGGTGACAGAGGCAGGGGGGTTTTTGTTTTTCATTCCTTAGAGCATTCTACAAAGTATCTTGGGGAAATATCCCAGAAAGGATGTCACATATCCTACCACTCTATAAAAGGGACACACTGTCTTCTTTTCTTCGTGACTCAAAGTTGTTATGCAACAAAGCTGAAGGGCTGCTCAGGGTCCTCAGGTGGTGTCGGGGTCCTCACATTCACATTCGCTATTCCCAGGCCGCCCTCCCCATCTTGACGTGTGCGGTCCCCCCCACTCCTGTGCTATCTAGCTGTTAATTTTTTCTCTCTGCTGTTGGTTCTGCCTCCCATGTCCTCCTCTTTCCCACTCTATGTTTAGAATATGAACATTAGGACAGAGGAGTATATAATCAATACTTTTATTGTGTGCTAAAGAAGAATCAGCACAGGAATAAGGTAGGTTGTTTTCTGTGGTCCCTCTGGTCACCTAAATGTGATTTTGAAGATTCTTTCAGGAATAATGAATTTTCACGGCAAGCAAACCTAAATTTGTTTATGATGAATGGGTATTTCCCATAAAATCAGTGTTAAGAAGTGGGTGCATGGCTTGTGCGCCATATTTTGTCTGCTAGTGTTGAAGGACCGTCTTATCTGCCTCAACTATGTTGAGAGACTTAGGAAGTCTGTAAGAAAACCTCTATCAATGACAAGGTTTTAAGTTGATATAAAAAAGGATAATAAATAATAACAAACTTACAGAAATTATAAAAGGTGACCCACAAAAACTGACAATAACTTTCTTACCCTGTATTTCATCATTTGTAAGCCCTGTCATTAAAAAAAAAAACTACATTACTAGATCTGTATGGAAACCTTATGAAGGGGATTTTCCATCCTGATTACAGAGAACAGACTTAGGTTTCATCTGCCCCCCTAGGAGCAGTGGGATTGGGACTCCAGAATTGTCTCATGACTTCCCTACCGCCAGAGACCAGCAGGGCATCCTCCACCTGCTGGCTTAAGGCAGAACTCACTGTGGGAATTAGTTCAACTCAAACATTTTTATTAAAGGTATTGTCTTAGTTAGGGTTTCAATTCATTGCTGCAGTGAAACATGACCAAAAGCAAGTTGGGGAGGAAAGGGTTTATTCAGCTTACACTTCCATATTGCTTTTCATCATTGAAGGAAGTCAGAACAGGTACCTGGGGCAGGAACTGATGCAGAGAACATGGAGGAGTGCTACTTATGGGCTCGCTCCCTATGGCTTGCTCAGCCTACTTTCTTATAGAACTCAGAACCACCAGCCCAGGGATGGCTCCACCCACAATGGGCTGGGCCCTCCCACTTCAATCACTAATTAAGAAAATGCTAAATCTTTTTGGGGACATTTTCTCTATTGAGAGTCCCTCCTTTCAGATAACTCTGGCTTGTGTGTCAAGTTGACATAAGACTAGCTAGCACAGGTATCCTTAAAAGTACCAACCAATGGGCCCTGCTTTTCCCGAATCTTCAGCAGAACTTACACAGGCCAGGGCCCCGGGCTGTGTGCCTGGTGACAGACAGCTCAGTTTAGGGATTATTTGTAATATTCTGTCCTGATCTTTCACTGTCACAAAATTGAGACCATTTTATGATCCTTTTTAATACAGTTGGGACCATGTTCTTTTCTTTTTTTGTGGCTCTATGTGAGCACTGATGGGGGGTGAGTGATTTTTTCCTTTATGTTAATTGATGATGTTCTGAGTTATTTTTCTATTCAGCAAGAATCTTCTTAAAATATACTACGTGTAGGAATATGAATTGGAAAACATTTTGGAAGTATCCAGTAAAGCTTATTTCATATTTGCCTATAATGCATCAAATATGCATATATATATATGATATATCTCCATATATACATATATGAGTTACACATATATATTTCCAAGAGAGATGGATAACAGAAAAGTACAAACATGCTCTCAACCATTTTCTCATAATCATCCACAATTGGACACACCCTGAAGAACCATCCTCAGGAATGGTAAATATGACACTATACAGCCAAGAAAAGCAGCAACAGAAATTGCTGATGTTCATCACAGACAGATTAGATTAATGATGATGGAAACAGAAAAACATGAACCTTCACTGAGTGGTTATGCATACATGGGGGCCAAGGATCGGAGAGTTGGTGTATGATGAATATGCAATAGTGTATTTGTGATGATAGTTACCCAAAAGGATGGTTTCAATTCAGGAGAGGGACCTTCTGGGGTACTGTCAGGGGTATTATTTCAGTTGATACTAATTGGATATGTGGATATGTGTCAGTACTCTCTGAGTTTATAGGCGATGCTGTGCGTGTGGTCCAGTCTGTCTCCTCCTGGCCCTACACACCCATAGTACCAGCTTCCCAGAATGTTAGACAGCTGTCAGCCAAGTATACCTCGTCTTGTCCTTGGCCTCAGAGAGCATCTTGTCCAAGATTATGGTCCAAGATTATGCCCTTCTATGGTTTATCTAGCAACCAATGACTGGTAGCTGGGAACGCTGACCTGAACCAAGCAATTCCGACAGCTTCTGAGGGCCGTCCTATTCTGGAGCTCCTGTGGGACTGCTAAGGCCTTTCTTGTAACTGCGTCACTATGTATCCTTTCTCCTGGCCCCGTCCTGTTTCTTCCCTCACTAGTGGGCAAGGTTAGTTAATTTGTAAGGCTTAGAGCAAAACGTAAATGCAGGGTCTTGCCCATAAATAAAGAATTCCAAAATGTTGAGAGAAAAATGTAGATCAAGTTTAAGTATGGACCCTATGGCACTGCCCATGTGTGTGCCTTGAAGTTATGCCTATCCCTACATGCTACTCCAGGAAGTGTTTCCCATCAACAGAAGGCTCATTTATCTGTGTCATAGGTGCTGCTTCTCAAAGGGGAACCTGGTTGGTCACAGAACCCCATAATAAGGATTTATGTTCTTGGATCTTTGTGTGGTACTGTAAAAAAAAAAAAAAAGATAAGAAAATGTAAAGCTCCTTTTTTGGTGAGTAATTGTTCTTGTGATGTCTATTCTTAGTTGTCAACTTGACTACATCTAGAATTATCTAAAATTAAAAAATGGAGGGCACACTAGTGAGGAAATTTTTTACTTAATTTGAGGTAGAAAGATTCACTTCTAATCTGAATCTGAGGGGTGAAGACACACTTTAATTTGGGCCACAACTTCTGCTGGAAGCCTGTATAAAACCATGGAAGAAGGAAGCTGTTGTTCTTTATCTGTTTGCTCTCACCTCGCTGGCAAGTCCATTCCTTCAGTGGCATTGGAGTCGTCTACTTTTTCGGGACTCCAGTGTCTACTGAAGCCCAGCTGAGACATTCAGCCTCGTAGACAGAGCAACTTTGCATTCATAGCCAGCCATTGTTGGATTAGTTGGACCACAGATGCAGGCAGAGAAATGGAAGGGGTTGGGATGAGGTACCGGCACTAGAAGGACTGAACCAGAGAGGAAGGATGCCTTCAACTGGTAAATCAGAAGGTTGAACACAGGTTAGGGGCTTGAAGGTAAGTCAGCAGCAACTTTCCAACCAAAAAGCAGAGAGAAAAACATCGAGAAACGGAGCCTCAATGAATTGTGAGACAAATCCAAAAGCCTTAACATCTGCCTCAGTGGAGGGAAAAAGAGAATGTGTGCAAGGAAGTATGTGAAGTTATAGAGGCTAATTGATTTTCAAAATTAATGACAGATATCCAGATGTAGATGGAGGAATTTTATGTAGCACAAAGTAAGATAAACATCATGTAACTGTATCAAGGCATCGTATTCAAAGTGCAGAAAACCACAGAGAAAGTCTTCAAGAAGTGTGGCCAATTTGTGCCAGGTGGCCACAAACATTTTTAGATGCCACATGTGCAAAAGAGGTGGAAGAACTTAGAATTTCACCTAAGTGAATTAAATACAAAATAAGGTTCTTTAAAAAAAATATTACATTTATTATTATTATTACTACCACTACTATTATCGTGTGTGTGTGTGTGTGTGTGTGTGTGTGTGTGTGTGTGTGTGTGCACTGCAGCATGTGAGTAGAGGTCTGAGGACCATTTGTAGGAGTTAGTTCTCTCTCTTTGTTTATCCCATGGGACACAGGGATGAACTTGGGGCATGAGGTTTAGCAGCATGTGTGATTTTACCCACTGTACAATCTCGATGGCCCAAAGTTGAAATTTTGTATACAAAGTTTTGACACATAGTGGAGTTACAAATTTACCCACAGTGCATTCAGATGTGCAGAGAAATGCACTTCATAGAGTTCCCTTCTCAAAGCAGAAACATTTCTATGTGTCAATTAGCCATTCTCCAAGTTTTCCAGGCTTGAATCATCAGCCAGTCCTTGCAAAGGACACCTGTTCTGTTGACTCTGTCACATCAGGCAAATGCTCACCTTCTTCAGTCTCGGTGTCTGGTGTTTCTTCATGAGCATGAGTTGCGAGAGGGGAGATGGTCATTGGGTCTACAGTGGTGTCTGGATACTCGCTGGTCTCTGCTGCTGAGCAGCTGACCACAAAAGTATCAATGATCTTACACACACAATGCCAGTGTGGCTTTTCCCCCATTTAACTGATCAATCATGTCTCAAGAGTTCATGGCTATGTGACCACTAGGCTCAGAGGTCCAGACACCAGACAATCCCACCTGCATATTCTATCATTAAGGCACAGGTACTTTATAGCACACAATGGCTATGTTCAGGTCAACCTCCAGCTCTCAGTATCTTGCTGACACTGCTTTTGTGGAGCTTTTAAAGTCTGTAGCTGCTCAGCCTGACTCCTGAAGATGCTGTTTGAGTGGGTCTGACATATACTCAGGCATTTGGGTTTAAAAAGTTCTCAAGATGAATCTGATAGACATATTGTATAGGATGCTGGATGATAGGTGTATGCCTAACACATCTCATCTAGAAATAGTTTGCCATCTTCTTTCCCATTGTCCCTCAGTAAACTACGTCACCTAAGGCTGTGGAACAATGTCAGAGAACCAGAGAGGACACCACTCCTGGTACCAATTTCTGTTTTAATTTCATTGCTGTTGCTGTGGTAAAATACTCTGACAAAAAGCAACTCAGGGAAGGAATGGTTTGTTTTAGTTCACAATTCCAGCATCGTTAGGAAGTCAAGGCAGGAACTTGAAGCAATGTATCACATCTACAGTCAAGAGCAAACAAATGAATGCATGCATGCCTACACATATTCAGTCCCCTTTCTGCATGAACACAGTTCAAGGATCCCTCCCCAGGGAATAGTGATGCCACAGTGGGCTGGTTCTTCCCATATCATCCATGTAATCCAGATAATCCCTTATAGACAAGCCCACAGGCCAACCAGATTTAGACAATACCTCACTGAGACTCTTCTCAGGTAATTCTAGATTGTGACAAGTTGATAGTTAAAACTACAACCATCACCACTACCTAATAGAATTTATGATGAAATGAATAAATGTAGGAGTCACGGTCTAGTTAAGAAAAGGGGGACATGGGAGCCACAATAGATGTTTCAGCAGGGTTAACTTCATATGGGTTTGAATACTTGCTGGAGGACTTGGAGAGCAAAACATGATGTTTGAGGAAACACAGAGATAGCTACAGCAAGAAGCAACAAAGAACTTCTTCATCAGTGGAAGACATGCAGGATTAACCATCCCCCCAAAGACCCCGAGGTATCTGATGTTTCTGCAAACACACTTGCATATAGAGCAAACCCTATGCACTGGAGGAGACAATACACAAGGGGTTAGGTGAAGGACTTTGGAACTTGACTTCCAGCATTCAAATCCTGGTGCCACTTCTTAGTGTCTCTGTGACTCTCGGGTGAACGTAATTGAATTTTCCTGCACTCTGTGTCCTGCATCAATAAGATGGAAGCCGTGGGCATGCCTGCTTCCTAAGCATAGAATCGTGTCAGCATACAGTCAGCCCTCACAATGTGCATGCTAGGATTATTGCTGCTATGAGCAGGGAGCTACTGAAGGGACTTTTGAGGACAACTTTGACTCTTCATGACTTTTCCATTACTTGCTGACTATGAATTTCATGGGGACCATATAGGACTTCTCTACTAAGAATATCTCTAAAGTTAAGTCTCCTCAGGAGTCCCAAAAATAATGATCCTCCTCTCGCTCAGTAGGAGGTCCATACCCCTGCTAGGCTCCCCGACCTTCTCCTGGCTAAGCTATCCTTGATGGAAACATCAAGCCATGCTTTTTTTGCAGAGCAATCCATAAAGCGTGACCTAGAGCTATATTAAACCCACAGAAATCAGCTTCCAGCAGTGAGCAACAGCTTTATATGATAAAGTAGTGATTACATTTCCTAATGAGTGCTCAACGTATTTTATAATCTATGGGGAATATGCTTCATAGCTCCTGGGAGCCCTTCCAACTGCCCTGCTTGTGATTCCAAGTTTTAAGTAGAGCACAGAATATTAGTAGAGGAATCGTTACACACCATCATCCTTTTAGGAACTCATGTATGCAGTGTTCATGCAATTAACCTGAGTGTAGCCAGTCTGTTCATGATGATGCTACTTATCCTCAGCAACGAAGGTTCTTTTGTATGGACTACATATTCAACACCCCCTTGCTCCAAGACTTTATTCTTTATGTATAAATATGATCATATTTTTCAGCCTGTGGGTGAAGTGTCTTCTTCTGAGAAAGTTTTCTTCCCCCCACGTATTAAGAAAATTTAGAGTAAATCCTTTGCAAAGTCTTCCATGGGGATTGTAGTGTTGGTGTCGACTCTGGTGTAACTTTCTTCAAATACCGACCTTTGAGATTTTTCTTGTGCTTAGTTTTCTTGGCTTAGTTGGGGCTTCTAAGGCAAGCCTTCCTAGCTTGAGGTTTGAACCCTAACTATGAGATGTAACCTCTTTTTTTTTTTGAAAGTAGGGGCTCTCCCTTTGGCTGCCAAATCATGATGTCTTGGGGTATGAATCTTATAGTGTGTAGAAATGGCAGGAAGACAGAACAGACTCCCAAGGATTGCTAAGGGGCTCAGTGGGTAAAAGTCCTTGCCTCACAAGCCTGGAGACCCGAGTTCTATCCTGGATCCAACAGAAGGCGGGAGGAGGGAACAGACTCATGAAAACAGAATCACAAATATACCGGGCCTTGTTCAAGATTGGGTCAGTGCTGGATGTGTGAATTGAAGTCTAGGTTAAATCCCCGACTGCTGTCCAGAAAGAGGCCATGAAGGTAATGCTCTTATTGTAAAACATGCTGTGGATGCCAGAGTCCATTCAAAATGCATATTAGAATGAGTCATCTCATAGGAGACAGGACATGTTATGCAGAAAGGTATTGAGGTATAAACAGGAGATACATGGTGCACGTAAATCCATGTGCGTCTGCATGCACACCCAGCACACCCCCCATCTGCCCCTGTCAAGCTCCATGCTGTACTTGTGTGTTTCATTAAAGGACTCCTGATTTGGGGCCTGCGCTATTATTTCCAGTGATTTGCTGCCTCGAGGGCAGTGGAGAATTGAAAAGAGCAGGGCAGCCTGCTCTCCGAGCGATGCTCACTCCCTCTGAAAGGTCATGTCGTGTTTCCTGGCAATTGACTCAATGGATTTGGATTCTGTGACATAAGGTCGGGCCATTTCCACTCTGCTTGGGTTTCCTGGGGAACGTGCCTTCCAGTTGTTTTCACATTGACCTCATTACCCAGCCCTGGTGATGAGCTTGGCACAGACAGGCTGTGGCCCAGGGCTTGCTTGCCCTGGCAGACCTGCACTTCTATGGGGCCAGTGTGGGTGGATGTGGGTGCCTCTCCCTTAGTCTGATCCTCCACCTTTCCCAGCAGAGACCAGCTCTAAGTCACTGAAAAAGGACTACAGAAGTTGGTGTGTGTGTGTGCTAGGGACTAGGGACTATTTTTTCCTTCTCAAGGAAGCAAAGGAAATGAAGAGAGAGAGAGAGAGAGAGAGAGAGAGAGAGAGAGAGAGAGAGAGAGAGAGAGAGAGAGAGAGGAGATACCAGGTCTGTAGTTTTTGCTCCTCAGTGCATGGACAGAGGGACCCAGTCAAAAGCATTATAAAGTGTCCAAAGATTCACAGCTTCTTTCCCTGCGAAGACTCTAATTAATTATGAGAAACTGAGTTTCTTAAACCCGAGGCCTCTGTAAACCTCTTCCCTGTACACATATCTAATGCATCGCTTTCAAGGGAATGACAGTGTTTTCTGAAACAAAATTGGTCTACCACCAGGATGAAGACTCCACCGAACTAATCTTCCCAGATTGCTGATGAACCTGAACACGAACCAATGGCCAACTGCTTCTGCTAACAAAGCCTTAGAAGCCAAGGGTAGTGAATTGGGGCTCAACTTTGGGCTCAGCAGGACTCAGTCTCTGTATGGTTTCCTTCCTTGTGTTATAGTCACAGGTGAGTTCTTCGAAATCTCAGAGCCTGCCAAATGAAAATCATGTCTCCTACCCTTATTAAGAGGATTAAATGAGATTGCAGCTAAGGAGTACTTTATAAAGGCTAATTTAAATTATTTATGCTCAGTTTTCACTAGGAAGCTATTTCATTCACCAGGGTCTGGTCAATTATTTGCTGAAACTAGAAAAAGAAGAAGAAGAAAAAAACCCCTCCAGTCTAATGTAGAGAGAAAGAACATTCCAAACCATGAAGGTCAGTCAGGCCACAGAGTAATTTCACTCAGGAAGCTGTCAAGACATGGGGACTTGAGATATTCAAGGGAAAATTGGATGTAATACTTAGGGAAATAGTGTCGGAAGACTTTTTGCCCTTGCGTACCAGTCTGAAGGAGATGACCCAGCAGCCAATCTATAAATAAAACACTTTGCTGTTGTCTAAGATTTGGGGCGCTTTGGGAATGGCAGTTTGTATTGGGCACTTTGAAAAATGATAACAGCCAAAGGATCGCAGTAAATCGAAGGCCTGATGCTTTTTTCCTAATCACAACCACTGTATCAACATGTAAGGGTTCCTCACTGCCTGTGTTAACTTAGATCAGACAACGTTATTATTAAAGGACAAATATTTCAGAAATTTCAGGACTCTTAATTGGTTTTTATTCACAATTCTAGAAGCAGACAGTACCCTATTCCAAGAAACATCACGGGCCTCAATGGTCCCAGTCAGTCAAGGAGCTCAATTGTGCAAGCAGAAGTTTAAAAAATATTGTTATTGTTATTATTATTAAAACAGGAGTGGAAAACAAGAGCTATTGGTCATGGCAAAGTGATTTTCTTTGCAATATGGGGACAGAAAGACAGAGCAATAGGAAGAGAACCAGCTAGCCAGCATCAGATTTTCCTTAGGGTTAAAAGCTGACAGAACTTCGTCACTGTCCGTTGAAGCAGGCCTGTACAGAAACTTGGCTGGTGTTTTGTTCATCCCAAGTCCATCAGTCAAGTGGCTTCACTTCAGCTTGGTGACACGAAACTTTAGTTTGGGTGGTCTGTTGAGTCTGGGGCAGGAGCTTCATCTAAGGCAATAGCATCTTGTGCCCTTAATCCAGCGATGTAAATATGTGCCGTGGTCCCGTAGAATAGAAGTTTGTTGTTTTCCCTGCTTTTTGCTCCAAAGGGAGTCTGAGGCAGTTTTCCCTGGTAGGTAAATGCTTTCTTCCATGTGGTGACTGGGAGTCAATCTCCTTTGGTCATGTGGTTCCTCTACACCCTCGTTATCCTCAGTATGAGCTGGTGGAAGTGGAAAGGTTGTGTGGGAGGGGAAGTCAGCTCTTATACAATTGGCCAGAGCAGGCATAATCTTTCTTTTCAGTCATATGAGTATATTTACCATCAAGGGAAGCTGGGGAATGGGTCAGCTGGATGCCCAGGAAGAGGACCAGGGCTGGTTCCGGCTGAACAGCTCGCGGTGCTGGCACAACACAACCCTGTTTAAAAACTCTTCAACAGATCCCCACTGCTCTGGGATGGAACATTTACACCCGACATTAAAGGCACTACCTGCTGTCTTAAGACACACATAATAGCCACCCCATTGTGTGTGTGTGTGTGTGTGTGTGTGTGTGTGTGTGTGTGTGTGTGTTGTACACCTGTGTATCTGTTCATGTGTCCATGCGTGTGCAAGTTGAGAACAAACATCAATATTACTGGTCTTCCTCAGTCACTTTCCACCTTGTCTTTGGAGATAGGATTTTTCATTGAACCTGGTGCCCACTGATTCTGTGGACTGATAGCTAATGATTCTCAGGGATCTGTCATCTCTGGGGCTACAGATGCGCACCACCACACTGGCTTTTACATGGGTACTGGGGATCTGAACTCTGGTTCTCATGCTTGCACAGTGAGTACTTTATGTACCACTTATGGTTTTAGAGATTGTTCCCAGATGCCATTAGTGGACCCCCTGTTCCAAAAGGACAAAGGACCTGGTTTTCTGACAATGCCCCAGTCTACAAAGTACCATCTCATGAAAAGTTGGTGCTGAGAAGTACTTCAGAAAGGCTAATTTAAGTCATTTGTGTCCACATTTCTGGCTCTCACTACAAAGCTATTTTGTAGTAGACTGGGCCTCCTTTTGATACTAGCATTGTTGGTTGCCTGGGGAAATACAGAGGTAAGACATCGACCAGTACACTGTGAGTAGAGCTGCTTTCTCCACAAGTACTGCTAACAAGGCTCAGCTTGATCGCTAACCTCTGCTGTGCGCCGCCTCACCAGAAAAGTGAGGCTGAATGGTATACACAAGGTGATTCCCTAGGGCCCAATTGTGCAGAAACGTGGGCAGGTGTCATAATTAGCCATTTCCTGCCCCAACCTCACAAATAAGCTGCAACCCTCAAGACACAACCTTCTGGAACATTTTACAGAATTGTTTGCAGACCATATAATATTCCTGCGTAACCTGTTTAATTACCCTGGTCATATATTTAACTGCCCCAGACTTGCTGGTCCAAATTTTACAGAGAATTGGAGGTGAGGGTGGTTAATAGCAGGAGGGCCTTTAAGCCACCACTGTGGGGAGCTCGACAAAGCTGAAACCAGGCTGGCCTGTGTGCGGACCAGTCAGAGGGCTGCAAGGGTGCCGTTTCCTGTGCTATTCCTTGTCCGTCAAGAGCAATAAACATGTCATGAAGTGACCAGGAACGTGTGAACTTGGCAAGGCAAACATTGACACTGAGCACAATGTTTCAATGGTCTCAACTGCTTCTCCTCTTTTCTAAGAAATCTGGAGTTAAGGTACTGGATTGTTTAGGGTACAAAATTCATTAATTATCCTGCCTTTTATACCCAGGCATTGCTTGTACATCTCAGTAAAACACACGGACCAAACAAACATTTTCCCTTCTGGGAGAAAATCTAATTTTGCGTGAAAGTCTAAATGGTTTATATTAACTACCCGGGCATTGGCTTGGATTATGCTTGCTAATGGCATAGATGAGGCCCTCCCTTTTGTACCAGGGAGGCATGGAGGGAGCCACTGTTCATTTTACGCTACAGGAGAAACGTCTGCTGGGAACACCATGGCATGGTCTGCCTCCAAAATGCTTGGAGGCAGTGGGTTGTTGGGTAAATATGGAGATTCATGCAAATGTATTTTCATCACATAATTAACTTGTCAGTGCACTGAGACAGCCACAGCATCTCCCATGTGAGGACCTTCGCTTCCGTTTGTCTTCAGGTTGGAAAATCATGTTGTGTCCCCAGCAGCCTTTCCCTCAGGCTGGAATCTTCACAATGACTGTTCTTGAGCAAAGGCAAACCTAACTGCCTGGTTAGAGAGAAAATTCAAATGAGAGAGTATTGTGAGGTACAATGTTCAGAATATTAAGAATAAGGAAGATGAAGTGGGAACAGATAAATGATAAATTTTCTCCCACATTTCATATACGTATATATTTCATATACATACATATAGAATTCAGGGAGAGACTGGGTGACCCACTCATTTGAACAAAGTTATATTTTTTTGAAGTAAATCTGCATTGTTTCTCTTTTATTATAAATAATACTTCAATGAACATCATCCTGCAAATAATTTCCTTTCTTTTAAGATATTTTCTCAAGAATAAACTTCAGACATGAGAATATTTGGTTAGAGATTATGAACTGTTTATTGAGTCGTAAAAAAATGTAATTATCAGATTATTTTTCCAGTAGAACGATGCTTACTTACAATGTCACCAGGAAACAATGATCTAAGCAGATTTTAATTGCAGTTTTAGTAGTAATTTTGCCTCCTTTAGTTTCACTGACTGGGTCTAACGTGGCCCTCTTCAATTTGCCTTCCATTTTGTTTATGGGAACACTATTTTGCCAAGTGCACAATTATTATTCACATTTTGGGGAGGGAATAGTCAAGTTTCATGAGTTACTGAATTTGTTCTAAAACTCATACTGTTTGAGTGAAGTAGTGATGGCCTGGCTTCTCGTCACTGGGTTCAGGCTTGGCCCTTGTCGTTGGCAGTCTGGAGCTTGGGGTTACTGCAAGTGTTCGAGACACGGAGGTGGAACCCTCATGAATTAGCTTGGGAAGCTTGTCAAATAGTAGGTTTTCTTACGTTTTTTCCTAACATTGTTGTTGTTAAATATTCTTCTCTCCACACCTTCCTATGCCTTTCCCTCCCACCTGTCTCCTCACCTAAACTTCCTCCCCATTCCCCCATAGCCTCTGCATTCTACTATCCCCCTCCCTTAAGGTCTTTCCTTCTCCTCCCTGCAAGTGTTTTCTCTTTGATTTCCTGAATTTTATAAGTGCTCCAATTAGACACACAACTCTAAAGACTCAATGTGCTCTAAAATTGCAACTCTAAAGATCCACATATGAGAACATGTAACATCTGTCTTTCTATGTCTGTCTTTCTGTGATATTACCTCACTTTGTATAATGTTTTCCAGTTCCACCCATTTACCTGCAAGTTTCAAAATTTTATTTATTTTTACAGCTAAAGAAGATTCCATTTATATAGGAACTACATTTTCTTTGTTCATTCATCAGTTGATGGATTTATATATCCCAAATGTTATGAATACAGCAGTTGTGAACAAGGATGAGCATGTATCCCTGTAATAGAAAATAAAGTTCTTTGGGTGTATACACAGCAGGTAGAGCTAGGTCACATGGTAGGTCCATTTCCAGTTTTTGGAGGAGATTTCACACTGATTTCCATAGTGGCTACAAGAGTTTGTACTCCCCCAGCAGTTCCTGAGGACAGTTTCATAATACTAAATGTTGATTAACAAGTCTTTGTAATTTCTAGAGATCAGTTGATAAAGTTAACAAGTAAGGGATGGTGAATTGCAGAGATCACATATATGTACATTTGTGAGGTTAATTAAAAAATAAACATATCTAGACATGAAAAGCCTCTATGTAAGGTTCAGAAAGAGGCAGATTGACTGTCATAGATACCAGCATGGTAGTTTCTCTCTGGATGATGAAAGGTAGGGGGCTTTTGTGGCCTTGTGATAGGTCACATTGTTAGTTCACTTTGCAAAGCCAAAGCACCAAATGTGAGCAGTCTGAACTTCCTGCGTATACATATATTGCCCATCTGTAAAAAAAAAATCACACATTGTGAATATCTAAGAGACAAGGATGGTGTACTGAGTAGTACTACTCTACATGATTCTGGACATGGTTCTACTAAAGGCAGGGATGATGTCACCATGTGCAAATGAAGTGGAAACAATTCTTTTTGACAAATATAGGTATGAAAAAAAAGCCATGTTTCAAAATTGGTCTATGGACGTATTAGAATGTGTAATTCAGAATAAGCATGTAATTTAGCTCCTAAGCTATAAAATTTTAAGATTGATATTTGCCTATCTGAACTGGTCTTCAATTTATAGATACTTCCAATTGTAGATGTTCCCCTAAACCCATCATAACCCCAAACTATCTTAGGATGAAATTGCACTTAAAAAATGGCACCTACCATATATGGAAGTGACTTCTTGTCACTCTGTCCCCTGTTGTCTCTCACTGAGTTGCCATCAGGGGTATTATCCAATCTTTTTGCATATGAGTTCCTATCAAATTACTTATCTCCAAACGGTACTTATCTGTATGCTTTTAACTGATATAAAAACTGCCATTTTAACCTTCCCATAAGCCACACAGCACACCTAAGAGCATGAGTCATTGGTTTTTGTCGTCTCATGGCTGATAAGAGGGCTGTGGTTCGCTGTTACCATGCACCTCTCAACATCAAGAGATAATGTAACACTGCACATTGTGAGCCCAGAGGAGACCACAATTCAAAACTCCAAGTACGGTTTTTGTTCAATGTGTATTATTTCCTTGCTGTCCTATCCACGTTAACCAAACTGTGTCTCAGGGTTTTCTCATTGGGAATGGCAGCATGGCCTCATTTGGGAGGCCCGCTTTCTTTTTAGAAGCAGGTTAGCATTGGCAACCACATGTATAGTTGCAAGTATACCTTGAAGTCAGTGCAGAAGTGTCTGAGGTTTTGAGGATTCTTGAAAACGTTTGTATCAGGAAGGGCTGAAGATTATGGGCAGCTGAGCTGAAGGAAGAGAACACTTGGGGTAACTAGATATGCATACAGGAAGCCCTGCCTCCTGCAGAGAAGGCGGTACCTCACAACAGCTTTAGGGAAGAAATGGATGTGTGGTAAGTATGGCTGCTGGGAGGTCATGGGTGAGGCTTGACATCGAGGGGTTCTGATAACTCGAACCTCAGCCCAGCAGCCTTGTGGGGTGCAGACTCAGTCACCATCTGGAGCTTGAACTCAGGAGTAGATCCATGTTCTGTGAAGAGAGGCTTACAACCTGCTAACAACTTGATTCCTGTGAGTGATTCTGGAACTCAGGACATTCAGATAAGAATGTAGTTGGATTCTTGATCCATCTAAAGGATGACACAATAACTGTTCTTCTGAGCACCTAAGTTTGGGGCTAATTTATAACATAATCCGCAGATAAAATACCCAAAGCACTCCATCCCTCTCTCACTCTTTTATTTCAAAAATCAGTTTGTTCACACACTGCAGAAATGTTTGGGTTTCAGACCATGGCCTGAAAAATGGATGCAATATTTAAATTAAAACCTTTTTATTTCAAAACATCCAGTTAATCTGGGACACTATAAAAAGACCAAACCCAAGAATAATAGGACTAGAAGAAGGACAAGAATCCCAGCTCAAAGGCCCAGAAATGATTTTCAATAAAATCACAGATGAAAATTTTCCCAACCTAAAGAAGGACATACCTATAAAGGTACAAGAAGCTTACATAACACCAAATAGAATGGACTAGAAAAAAAAGTCCTCTCACCACACAATAATCAAAACACTAAACATACAGAATAAAGAAAAAATATTAAAAGCTAAAAGGAAAAAGCCAAGTAACATATAAAGGTAGACCTATCAGAATTACACCTGACTTCTCAATGGAGACTCTAAAAGCCAGAAGAGCCTGGACAGACATCTTGCAAACTCTTAGAGACCATGGATGCCAGCCCAGACTAGTATACCTAGCAAATCTTTCAATCACCATAAAGGGAGAAAACAAGACATTTCATGACAAAGTCAAATTTAATCAATATCTATCCACAAATCCAGCCCTACAGAAGGTACTACAGGAGGGAAAATTCCAACCCAAGGAAGTTAGCTACAAACAAACAAACAAACAAACAGGCAATAGATAATCTCATGTCAGCAAAACCCAAAGGGAAACACCACCATCACCACCACCACCATTACCACCAACCACAACAACAACATCAGCAGCAACAAAATAACAGGAATTAACACTCACTGGTCACTAATATGTCTCAATATCAATGGACTCAATTAGTTAATAAAAAGACACAGGCTAACAAAATGGATAAGAAAACAAGACCCATCCTTCTGCTGCATATAAGAAGCACAGCTCAACGTCAAAGACAAATATTACCTCAGAGTAAAGGCTTGGAAAATGATTTTCCAATCAAGGGGACCAAAGAAACAAGCTGGTGTAGCTATTCTAGTATCTAACAAAATAGACAAACCAAAATTAATTAAAAGAGATGGAGAAGAACATTTCATATTCATCAAAGGACAAATCCACCAAGATGGTGTCTCATTTCTGAACATCTATGCCCAAATACAAGGGCACTCACATTTGTAAAAGAAACATTATTAAAGCTTAAATTATATATTGAATCCCACTTTAATAGTGGGAGACTTCAACACCTCACTCTCACCAATGGATAGGTTGTACAGACAGAAACTAAACAGAGAAATAATGGAACTAACAGATGTTGTGACTCAAATAGACCTAACAGATATCTACAGGACGTTTTACCCAAACAACAAAGAATGTACCTTCTTCTTAATACCTTATGGAACCTTCTCCAAAATTGACCACATACTCAGTCACAAAGCAAGTCTTACAGATACAAAGAAAGTTGGAATAATCCCCTGTGTCTTATCAGATCACCATGGATTAAAGTTGGATTTCAACAACAACACAATTATAGAAAGCCTAAAAACTCATGGAAACTGAACAACTCTCACCTGAATTACCACTGTGTCAAGGAAGAAATAAAGAAAGAAATGAAAGAATTCGATGAAAATGAATGCACAACATATCCAAACTCATGGGACACTATGAAAGCCGCGCTAAGAGGAAATTTCATAGCATTAAGTGCCTGCATAAAGCATTTGGAGAAATATCACACTAGTGACTTAACAGCACACCTGAAAGCTCTAGAACAAAAGGAAGCAGACACACCTAGGAGGAGTAGATGGCAATAAATAATCAAACTGAGGGCTGAGATCGATAAAATAGAGACAAAGAGAACAATACAAAGAATCAATGAAATAAAGAGTTAGTTCTTTGAGAAAAATCAACAAAATAAACAAACCCTTATCCAAACTAACTAAAAGGCAGAGAGATAATATCCAAATCAACAGATTTCTTGATAGATACCACATACCAAAATAAAATCAAGACCAGATAAACAATTTAAATGGACCTATAGCCCCTAAGGAAATAGAAGCAGTCATTAAAATCTTCCAACCAAAAAAAAAAAAAAAAAAAAAAAAAAAAAAGCCCAAGGCTTCAGCACAGAATTCTACCAGACTTTCAAAGAAGAGATAATACTAATATTCCTTAAATTATTCCTCAAAATAGAAACAGAAGGAATACTGCCAAATTCTTTCTATGAGGCCACAGTTACCCTGATACCCAAACCACACAAAGACTCAACAAAGAGAGTTACAGACCAAGTTCCCTCATGAACATTGATGTAATAATACTCAATAAAATATTGGCAAACCAAATCCAAAAACACATCAAAAAGATCATCCACCATGATCAAGTGGGCCTCATCCCAGAGATGCAGGGATGGTTCAACATATGAAAATCTGTCAATGTAATTCACCATATAAACAAACTGAAAGAAAAAAACCCACATGATCATCTCATTAGATGCTGAAAAGCCTTTGACAAAATCCAACACACCCCTTCAGGATAACGGTCTTGGAGGGGTCAGGAATACAAGGAACATTCCTAAACATAATAAAAGCAATATATAGCAAGCCAACAGTCAACATCAAATTAAATGGAGAGAAACTCAAAACAATTCCACCAAAACCAGGAACAAGACCAGTTTGTCCACTCTCTCTGTGTCTAGCCAATATAGTACTTGAAGTTCTAGCCAGAGCAATAGGACAGCAAAAGGAGATCAAGGGGATACAAATTGAAAAAGAAGAAATTAAAGTATCGCTATTTTCAGATGATATCATAGTATATATAAACGACTCCAAAATTTTTGCCATGGAACTCCTACAGCTGATAAACACCTTTAGTGAAGTGGCTGGATACAAGATTAACTAAAAAAAAATCAGTAGCCCTTTTATATATAAATGATAAATGGGCTGAGAAAGAAATCAGGGAAACAACAACCCTTCACAATAGCCATAAATAATATAAAACATCAGGGGGTAACTCTAACCAAGCAAGTGAAAGACATGTATGACAAAAACTTCAATTCTTTGAAGAAAGAAATTGAAGAAGATATCAGAAGATGGAAAGATCTCCCATGCTCATGGATCAGTAGGATTAACATAGTAAAAATGACTATCTTACCAAAAGCAATCTACAGATTCAATGAAATCCCTATCAAAATTCTGACATAGTTTTTTATAGACCTTGAAAGAACAATATTCAACTTCATATGGAAAAACAAGAACCCAGGATAGCTAAAATAACCCTGTACAATAACAGAACTGCTGGAGGTATCACCATCCCTGATTTCAAGTTCTACTACAGAGGTATAGTAATAAAAAAGGCTTGGTATTGGCATAAAAAACAGACAGGTGCAGCCGGGTGGTGGTGGTGCACACCTTTAATCCCAGCATTCGGAGGCAGAGGCAGATGAATCTCTGTGAGTTCGAGGCCAGCCTGAGCTATATAGTGAGTTCCAGGAAAGGTTTCAAAGCTACACAGAGAAACCCTGTCTCAAAAAGCCAACACACACACACACACACACACACACACACACACACACACACACACCAGACAGGTGCATCAATGGAATCGAATTGAAGACCAAGGCATAAATCCACACACCTAAGGACACCTGATTTTTGACAAAGGAGCCAAAATTATACAATGTAAAAAAGAAAGCATCTTTAACAAATGGTGCTGGCATAACTGCTTGTCAGCATGTAGAAGAATGCAAATAGGTCTATCTCTATTACTCTGCACAAAACTCAAGTCCAAATGGATCAAAGACCTCAACATAAATCCAGTTACACTGAACCTGATAGAAGAGAAAGTAGGAAATAGCCTTGAACACATTGGCACAGGAGAAAACTTCCTGACTAGAACACCATTAGCACAGACACTGAGAGCAACAACTAATAAATGGGACCTCATGAAACCGTAAAGCTTCTGTAAGGCAAAAGACACTGTCAATAGGACAAAAATGGCAGCCTACAGATTGGGAAAAGATCTTCACCAACCCCACATCTGACAGAGGGCTGATCTCCAAAATATATAAAGAACTCAAGAAACTAGACAGCAAAAAAACAAATAATCCAATTAAAAAATAGGCTACAGATCTAAAGAGAGAATTCTCAACAGAAGACTCTCAAATGGCTAACATATACTTAAAGAAATGTTCCACATCCTTAGTCATCAGGGAAATGCAAATCAAAATGACTTAGATTCCATCTTATACCTGTCAGAATGGCTAAGATAAAAAACACAAATGACAGCTTATGCTGGAGAGGATGTGGAGTAAGGGGAACACTCCTCCATTGCTGATGGGAGTGCAAACTTGTACAGCCACTTCAGAAATCAATATGACAGTTTCTTTAGAAAATTGGCAATCAATTTACATCAAGACCTAGCTATACCACTCTTGGGAATTTACCCAAAGGATGCTCAATCATATGACAGGGACACTTGCTCAACTATGTTCATAGCAGCTTTATTCATTTTAACCAGAACCTGGAAATGACCTAGATGTCCCTCAACCAAAGAATGGATAAAGAAAATGTGGTACATTTACATAACGGAGTATTACTTAGCTGTTAAGACAATGACATTAGGAAATTTGAAGGTAAATGGATGGAACTAGAAAAGATCATCCTGAGTGAGGTAACCCAGACCCAGAAAAATAAACATGGTATGTACTCACTCATAGTGGATATTAGCTGTAAAGTAAAGGATAACCAGGCTACAGTCCACAGACCCAGAGAGGCTAGGTAACAAAGATGACCCAAGGAGGCACTCATGGATTTCCTTGGGAAGAGGAACTAGAAGAGATCTCCTGGGTAGACTGGGGGTAGGTGGGGATGTTAACTTGAGGGATAGGGTTAGAGGATGGATGGAGGGGGAGAGTACTGAAAGAGATGACTGGAAAGGGGGGACATTTCAGGGTCAGGTAGAAACCTGAAGCAAGGGAAACTCTCACAAATCTACAAGGATGAGTCCAGCGAAGACTCCTAACAATAGTGGATATGTAGCCTGAACTGGCCCTCTCCTGTGATCCGATTGGTGACTACCCCATTTGTCATCAGAGAGCCTTCATCCAGTGACTGATGGAAACAGATGAAGAGATCCACAACCCAACATTAGGCTGAGCTCAGGGAATCCTGCAGAAGAGAGAGAGGAAGGAGTGTAGGAACCAGAGCGGTCAAGGACACCACAAGAAAACCCACAGAAACAACTAACCTGGCTCAGAGGAACTCACAGAGTCTGAACCAACAACCAGGGAGCCTGCATGTGACTGATCTAGGTCCTCTATGTGTATGTAACAGTTGTGTAGCTTGGCCTAACAATGGGAGCAGGAGTTTGTCCCTAATGCTTTGGCTGGCTCTTGGGAACCAATTCCTCATACTGATTGCTTGCCCAGCTTTAATACAAGGGGAGGAGCTTAGTTTTACCACAACTTGATATGCCATACTTTGTTGATACATATGGGAGGCCTGCCCTTTTCTAAACAGAAACAAAGGAGTGGGTTGGGGAGGAGGGAAAAGGAGCGGGGAGGGAATGGAAGGAAAGGAGGGAGGGGAAAATGCTGTTGGGATGTAAAATAAATTTTAAAAAACTTATTTATTTATTTATTTATTTATTTATTTATTTATTTATTTATTTATTTATTTATTTAAGTGTGTGTGTGTGTGTGTGTGTGTGTGTGTGTGTGTGTGTGTGTGTGTAAATCAGAAGACAACTTGCAGGAGATTGGACTCAGCTTGGTGGAAAGCACCCTTACCTGCTGAGCCATCTTGCTGGCCTAGAATTTTGAAATTTAAAAGTGTCTATTACTGCTGTGCATGGGAATTTTGGTACCTAAAATGGTGATGTTCTTTGTTCTCATCTAAGATTCATTTACTGACCTCTTAACATTTTCTTGGAACCAGTTACCAAGAGATTACTACGCTTTGTTGTTTTTGAGGGAAAGCACATGGCCTCTAAGAACTAATTGGGGGAAGGTGATGGAGACTCATTGCATAATAGGTCTATTTACACAACATTGAGCTGATATCAAATTAGTAAGTGACTGAGCTATTAAAATGCTTAGAGCCTTCCCCTCCCTTGAATATGAACATTCAACCCTAAAGCCATGTTTTGTTGAAAGTTATTATTTTGGAATTTCAATTTTCTTGGCACTTAGCCACTAGTTATAAATCCTACACCTGTAAATCTACTCCCAGAAGATGCCTTCATTTCATGACGCATTGTTTCTCCATGGATAAATTCAATTATAAATTACAATCAAATTGACTTTTTCATAGCATCTTCCTTTCTAAGTATCTTAAGTCCCTTGTGGATTATAAAGTAATTACAATGCTCCAAGGACAGTCTAGTAATTGTGCACATGAACACAAATTCTCCTCTATGTTTGAGAGAGGCTCCTTCCCAGCCGGGAACATTAAGTTGAGTTTTATTGAGACTGGGGACTGTTGGCCCAGACAGCTGCATGATCCCCTGGGCTAATTTGAAAAGTATCATGGGATCTTTAATTTCCATCTGGATGGTCAGGGATGTGAGGGAACAGCCTTTTCCAGTGTGACCCTGTGTTCCAGCATAGGTCTTGACCCAAGCAGCCTCCTACCCTAGAGGTGCCATGTGCACTATGGGGGATTACACCACCTCTCCATTACTGCTACTCAATCCCAGCCATATTCACAAATTTGGTTTTCTCCCAGGGCTTAAGTGGTAGCCAAGAAGTGTTAGAAGTGTCTCAGAGAGCAGTTCCCCAGGAGGGGTTTAACTAAGCTTGCGACGTGTTTCACTGTAGCTGTTGCTTTTGAATTTGGTTTCCTTTTCTTTCTTTCATGTACCACTCATGTAACAGGCTCACAGCAGATGCTCAAGGTTATTTGATCTTGCCTCACCGTTCTCCTTTGGCACATCTAAAATGGAGTCTTTTTGCTTTTTTTCATCCATTCCCTTGGCATTGTTGCCTGAGAGAGCAAATGATTACAACTCTTTTGGAACTCACCTTGAGGAGCCTTGGGATGAATAGGTGCTAATTAAATTGGAGCTGTTGGCCCTGTTATCTGTATGAGCTCCAGGAAGCAAAACACCTCTGTTAAAGTGTGTGTGTGTGTGTGTGTGTGTGTGTGTGTGTGTGTGTGTGTGTGTGTGCGCATGTGTGTGTGTGTGTGCATGTGTGTGTGTGCGTTCCATTTTCAGTGTTTTAAGGAATTGCTACCAGTGTGAATTGTTTTAGAATTCATCAACACAACACATTCTTCAACTCTTCTTTGGGGTTGACTCAAAAAATAGTTCGACAGTTCAACTAAACGTGTTTCCATTCGTTTTGATGATTACATGACACCCGCTGTGTTTGGATACTTCCTGCCTTAAGCAGAAACGAACGTGTGGTAAGGACAATTTGCATACTTCTCCCCCACCTTGACCTGTAGATATTAAGAACAAAGCCAAGATGCCTGGGCAGGTTGGAAAATAGCCACAGGCCTGCCTGCCTCCCTGAGGTTCTGACTGGCAGGCACCACTGTGATGGACAGGTATGTGGTGGAGAAATAGGAGAGATGGAGTAGCAAAGTGCTTTATGCACTCTGGAGAGGAACGGAACTTGAATAGAGATGGTGTCAAGGAACAGACTCATACGGATAGCCCATACTGCCACCTGGGGCCTTGTGATGATGTCTGAATCTTGAGCTACCGCCGAGGGCCATGTCTGGGTCCATGGCTCTACTGAAGCTGAGGTCTGTGTTGATGTCCCTGGCTTGTGTTACCACTGAAAGCCGTGTGGATGCCTGGTGTCTAGGCTGCCAGCAGAGGCCATGTTGGTGTCTGAGGGCCAAGTTGCCACCAGGGCCAAACTAATCTGAGTGGCCTCAGCTGCTACCCAGGACCATGGTAATGCCTGGGACTGAGCTGCAATCAAGGGCCAACCATGTCTGAGTTCATTGCCCAACTGCAACCCGGGTCTCTGATGATAACTGTGGCCTGAGTCACCACTGGGGGCCATGGGAGAGATGGGCCAGGTGGCCTGGGCACTCAAGAACTAGTCCTTCCCCTCATCAGCTGCCTCAGTGGAACGGCAGCCACCCCTCCAGGGAGAAATACCTCCCCCGACTCCGTCTGCCTGCAGAGTCAGTGGGAGAGCTGGCCCTGACCCCTGCCTGAGGGAGGCAGTCCAGGTGGAGGCTTAGACGGACCAACTCAGCTATCGCTCAGGCCCACATCCAGGGCTTTGAGTTGGCCCACCCCAACATCTGCCCCATCTATGACATGCTGGAGCATGTGAAGAGATGGGTCCTGCAAACCGTAGCTGCAGGATTTCCATGACTTGGGGCACAGCAAGATATCAGAGAGAAGTTTCAGTGAGGGTCCAGTAGTGATGATGCACCAACATCTCATCACAACGAACACTTGCAAGTAAAGTTGTTTGGACAAAAGGGTACATTGAGAGACACACGGCAACTCCCTAGGCCACTCCAACAGAAGAATATATGACGGAGAGGCAGGAAAGATGGAGGAGCAAACTACTTTTCTTTTTCTTTTTCTTTTCTTTTGGGGTGGCTACAAGAGTGGAGGGCAGACATGGAAGGACTGGGAAATGAGTGGGATTAGGGTGCATGATGTGAAAGTCCCAAAGAATCAGTTAAAAAATGTTTTTAAAAAAGAGAACAAAGCAGGACAGACTTAGGAATGTTAAGGATATTTCACCAGTGTCTGATGCATCAGGCACATTGAGGCCGCTGTCTCGTAGTGTTGGCTTACCCTGGGCTTGGATGCCCAACATTTTCCTGGGAACTTCTTCTAGAACACACCCTCTGTTCCTAGAGGAGCCAGTGCTTGGCTTTCTCCCAGGCCAGTGCATGGAGCGTGAGGCCCCAGCTACTTCTCAGAGTGCATCATTTCCCATCATCCATGGCTGAACCTAGTAAGTTCTGTGCTTGAATTTCACAGGACTTGCCCCTTCCTCTGGGGTGAGAGTGCATCGCTTATAGTGCCATTTTTTTCTGAGATACCTTCCACCTGTACACACAAATTCTATTTCTCTTGTGATTTAAAAATAAACAAATAAAGAAAATGTATGCAAGTTGTCTCCAGGATCATGGCATTACGGCTGTGATATTTTGTCAGATTCTTTCCCGGTCTTCAGCTCCATCCAGATCCCTGCCTACCCAGTTTTGATCCTGGTATTCTGAATGCCTTTCACGTTTCCTGGCAGAGCTCGGACTCAAGGAACAACCACCGAGCAATGTAAGAATGGATCCGTTCTGTTGAATGAGCCATTTATTTATTGTGCATTCTTAGTTTGCTCATTGGTTGAATGGATCTACTCATAGGCTGTTTATTTGGCCACCAAGGAATATTTGTATACTTCTGCAGACTGTGGAATCACTTTGGTGAACAATTTTTGTCCGAAGCATTTGTTTGGAAGGGGCTATCAGAACCGTAGTTTAATTCTGATGTGGTGTAAGGCCATTTCCATCAGAAGGCTGATAAGAATCTTTTTATGGATCAAAACATTTCAGCTTGAGTGACATCTAGAATTCCTCCTTCATCTCTGAATGGATAAAATGATATGAAGGACCTGAGAGGGGTTCATTTTTTTTTTTCTTAGTTACGCAGGGGGATGGCTGCAATCTTCTGAGAATACGCCTCTTTATGAAATGGGGAAGGGCGAAGCACTAACCAGTTTGTGTTTGCTCGGAGATGGGAGAAAGAATTTCCAGCTTCAGGGAGGACCGATCTCCCTAATGAGTGACAGCTGAAATAATAAAGACCTGTCATTCATGCTACTTTCTACACAAACCACAAGCATCCTTGTGAGAGTTAAAAGGAAAAGAAAAACACGTTTCCTTTGAGGGGGTGTAACAGGGAACAGGAGGTGTGGCTATAAAGAGTGGTTTAACACTTCCAGGAACTCTTTCAATGTAGCCCCCGAGGCTTTTACCTAACCCTGTCACTGTCCCAACACCTTCTCCGCGCTGACAGTCTTGGTAATTGATGGCTTTGTGGGGGCTTTTTTCCCCCTGCAATACATTAAAGCGAGAGGGAACACTCCAGTTTCCACCGCCCAACAGCCTGGCACAGGGGACTGGAGGCGAGTGGATGCAGGGCCTGGTGATCTTGGAGGAAAGAAGGGATCGATCCTGTCAATCAGGCTGCCCCACTACTGTCAGGCTCTGAGACCTTTCACCTGCTCCTTGGAGTCATTAGAACTCCCAAATCTCTTTGCAAGCCTTTTCTATTAGACACAGACTCACAGGTTTTGATTTTTTTGCTCCTAAAGTCATTTTTTTTTTATAATTACCTGCATTGAACTACAGTTACCGTCTGTGGACTGAGAGTGGGCAATGATTTATTAGTCTCGGGTTCTTACCCTGTTGAGGGGTCTGGGATTGATCTGGCTGGTGACACACACTGTGAGTTGAGGCTCCAATGGGTGGGTGGGGGCCTGTGTCAGGATTGGGGCTACTTTTAGAGCTGAAATGTGTGTAGTAACCTGGGTTTTGGTGTTCAGTCAGTAGTCTATGACATGGCAAAAGTGGCATCTCAAGTCATGGGGAGTTGTTACCTTATGGAAGTGAAGGAAGCTTGCTGGATAATTCCCTTCAGACTAGAAAGTGTGTGTAAGTTGGGGAGGACACTGTGAACAGCTCAGACTACAGCCTGAGAAAACTGGATTTCTTTTGTCCATACTGAAGGTTTGACTGGGTCATTCATTGTAGGGGCTTCTTGATCACCCAACTTGGCATTTGTATCCCTGTAGATTCACACCCAAATCAAGAGAGTGGGCAGTGTGTTTCAGAGCCATCTTCTTTAGATTTTCAAATTTTGGCATGGCCATAATTGATGCATCTTCTTGGAGAATCACTTGCCCTCTTGTATAATGTAAAAAGCCATGAACACCGGCCATAGCCGTGCTGGTCACATGGGAAGTTCTCAGGAGCAGTGGCCTCCTTGTGTTGGCTAGGAAGCCATGATCTTGACTCATCAAAAGATGCCTGGGGTCATCGTAAATGTGCAAAGAAGAGGAGAGAGGCACCCTTGTTTCTAGGGGGTCTGAGTCACTTTTATCTTGTCAACTCTTTTTGTCATAAAAGTATTTAAAATTGATTTTATTGTGTTGTGGTACAAAGTTACGTCAAAACTGAAGTCACCTAAAATTTGTATTTTTCCTTTCAAAGACCCTTAGAAGTATTATAGCCCTGGCTGTGGAGTCCACAGGGCCGCATGGGCTGTTGTACCTCACTGGGAGAGGAGAGACCTCTGTAATTTTATGTCAACAAAAAAAATGTAAGGTTTTGAAATCTTTTTGAATGATATTACTAAATAAGGCACAGGCAACGGGATTTATGTTTTTCTTTGATGAACTCTGTGGACTCTTAGTTTTCGATGCTGGATGATGTTAAAACAAAAACTAAGGTACAGTACGAATTCCAGGTTTTGGGCAAACAGCAATTCCTGAGTTAGAAAGGTTCCTATCAGAGGGTATGCAGAGGCCACTGAAGCGGGGGAAAGAGGGCTTTAAGTGTGAGTGGAGAACTGCTACAAAGGAAATAGATTTGATTGGTTGTGGTTATAAAGCTGCCTTATTGTATCTGCCCTGCTGGAAGTTCCTGGTTGTGTAATTATACGTTTTGTGGCTGCTTTTCATTGGCCGACTTTCAGCTCTGTTTTCCTTGATGCATGCTTTTATAAGAAATGGCTCAAGTTAATGTCTGCTCCTGTTTAAAAATCAAACCAGGTTAAGGACACTTGTGGAGACTGACTTTGTTTGCTCTGTGATTCCCTAGGCTGGGGCAGCATTTTAATTACATTTTAGGGGCTAGTGAGATGAATTAATAACTCACATTGCTCTTGCAGAGGACTGGAGCTCAGTTCCTAGTACCCACATGGTGTGGCTCATAACTGCCTGTAACTCCAGCTCCAGGAGATCTGACACCCTCTTCTGGCCTCTGGGGCAAATGTACTTATGTGTACATATTCCACACGAACACAGATGCATACATATTACTAACAATTAAAAACTTTTAGTGGTGTTTTAGGTTTGTGATGTAAACCTAAAGCCAGTGTATGTTGACTATAAGACATTCTGAAGTTTGCACTTCTAAAAATTTCCTGATATGAATTGATTTTTTTCTTCTAGATGTCACCATTGCCTAAATTTGAAGGATCAACAACCCAAGGACTAAAGGACTTTCATAGTACATCTTTTTTCAAAATTATGATAACTTAACAAAAGCCCCAACTCATTCTTCACAAAACCTGTAGTACACGGTGACAGAAAGCTCCCAGCACAATCATCTGCTGCCATATGCCCTGTGACAGACAATGCTGCTTCTTCAACATGGCACCAGAGGGCATCAACATTGTTGGAGTAATGATATGTCAGTGAAACGCTTCATTCTGTCTTCATAATTTCCTCTGACAAACTGTCAGCCTCTCTAGAGGCTTTCTGTCTAGGCATGGTCTCTTGTCTGACATCTGCATAGATAAAAAGCTGTGTGTTAGGAAACTCCACGTGCCCTGCTTAGTCCGTGTCACCTTCTTGTTGGTTCCCGAGGAGCCTCGCTGTGTGCAGCATGGGTCATTCTGGATGCATTCATTCTTTCGTATTCACCCCTTCTGAGTCTTTCAGGGCACCCAGGCTTGGTGTGAAGCTGAATTTTTTCTTCTGTCCTTGTGCCCTTTTCAGGACTTTGAAGATGAGTACCTTCATGGCACAGCCAGAGTGTCTGGTGGCAACCCCCAAGGGCCAGCAAGCCCCTCACAAGGGCTTCTCCAAAACAATGACTTTTTCCTAAGCACACTGGAGCTTTTTACAATCGAGCACACTTTTATAATCAAGGCATGTGAGGACCAGATGCGGTTGTGTTTGCAACCACAGGCCAGTCTTCAGTGCCCAGCTCTTCAATTTCTGTGGACCGTTTTTCATCAATGCCCTGTTCCGTCTTTTGGTCTCACAGGGTTTTCTGCCTTCTTCGAGGGTAGTTTGCTTAGTGATGTAGGGAGGATTATTTCATAAGACACTCCTGTTTAAACAATGTTCTGATCAAGTCAGTAGGTTGGGACGACTGTTCTGTGACAGCAAGGCAGCTTCATGTGCACCTTCACTAGATGTAGGAATGGGAGATAGTGAAGTTTGGGAGTTGTGAAGTTTTCTGTCAGAGTCAGTGAAGGTGAACTGTACCCTACCTCATAGGGCTGTTATGGTAAGGCTGTGTGTAACCCCCTGGGTTTAATTGTGCATTAAAATAAACAGAGTCTGCGGGATAAGAGCCCCATTTGCCCAGTCCAGGAGGGTTAAGCTGTGAACCACATCCATAAGCCACCTTTTGTACATGCCACAGTGCCGCGAGTGGCTTGGTTGACCACAAATACGATTCACTTCATTTCATGTGTGGGAAATGACCACAGTCAGGAGCCCAGGGAACACGGTTAGAAGAAGAATGATTGGAAGAAACTAATGAATGACAAGGGAAAAACCAGCAGGGAGAGGACAAGGAGCACAAAAACCAACTTCCTTTTTGCAAGGACACTGGGTAGAGTTGTCTTAGATTTCTGGGGTTTTTAGTGTGCAAAGAAGCAGGAACATAGCCTAAAGGGCTCTGTGTGGACTTTGGCAATAGTTCAAGGAATGGGATATGGACAAAATCTCTAGGTAGATACAAAACTTCTTTGGGAGTGAGTTACTTACCCAGCTAGCAAGCCGGTCAAAGAAAGCAAGGCAGAGTATTTTCTACTTCCAGTTTCTGGCTCAGTGTGACAGGTGCTAGGGGGTTTGGTTTGGTAATGGATCTGAGTTAGCAACAAACACAGGATCTGCATGGACCAGGAGATGGCTCCGTGTTCAACACACACTAGACACACTTAATTATTCATAACATTCTTTATCTGGGTACTTGAGGCTGTACAGAAGTATCATTTACATGGTGAATGGAGCTAAGACTTTCAAAACAATGCTTTTAGTGGGGTAAGAATTTTTATGCTCTGGAATCTGTTTCATGTTCTTGAATAAGCTGGTAATGTGGAATTAGAACATCACTGTAGATAGGGTTATGGAGAGCAGTCTTGAAGGTTTTCATAGGACTGAAGACCAGCTTCCCCAGGGGATTGCTGCTGCACATGGGTGGGGAAGCCAAGCTTTTAGAAGACAGAGTCTTAGTGAGTGGAGAGAAAGGAGCACTGTAGGGAGAACACACACATTAACATTGAACTCTGGTACTGAATTAGATTCGATCTTGGCTTTTGGAATGTTATTGGAATTTAAACTTTGTGATGTAGAATGATTCTTGAGTTACTATCCCATGCTGTCTAGAAAACTTACCAAGATAGACTTTTGCCAATGAAAGTCTTGATTTAGCTTTTAAGAAGTTCCATGTTAGTTGACAAGTAAGAACTGTACATATTCTGGGGTTAGAGTTTGATACTCAAATGTATAAAGATTGGGGTCATTGGCGTGTCTATGACAGACATTGATTTGATTGAGGACACTCAAATTCCTCTCTCATAGTTATTTTGAAGCAATTAATTGTGGACCACACTCATCAACCTTCTTTGCAAGGTCACTGTCTTGACCTTGTGTGAAGTTTCTCAACTTATCTCATGTAGGAGTCTCTCTCTGAGAAAAATTCATTATTTTTATTGACTAGAAAATGTTTTCTTATTATAACATTAATATTTTCTACAAAAATTTCAAGGATTATGTTTTATATATTTTTCTAATGCAGTATTTTGGCAATGACAATAAAGTTGAAATTCCTATATTACTTTGTTTTACTCAGTTATTTATTTTTTTTTCTGCAGGACATACATGTTTCAAACACATCCATAAATATAATGTGAACTTAGCCAATTAAATTTTTTTTGCTACTTGTGTGATTTAAAGTTAAAAAATTAAATGAAAATTTATAGGTAATGATGAAATTCATGCCTACTCCTATGTCCAGCATCAACTCCCCTCCATTTTTCTGTAGAAATTACTGCAATCTTAATATTAATATACAATACTGAAAATGTTTTGTACTAGTCGTACGTATGCTAATGTCCATAAATGAGCTGAGGTATTGTATAATATATTTTAAGTCATGCACAATAAGATTGTGCTCTATGTTTTACTAGACTTTAAAAAAAATCAAACACTGTATTGTGCTTACATACATAGATTTAGTAGACTTTAATATATAGCTTACTTAGAAAATTCAAACTGAGACTAGTTAATTCTTAACTGGAGAGTTTGATCCATTTATATTTATTGTAAATTTGTTTAGATATATGTCTACCATAGTCTTCTTTATTACCTATTTCAGTGCTTTGTTTTAAACTTCTTTTGTCATCTATTAGAACCCAAGTCTTAAAAACAACCCTTTTCTTGATCTGTTTCGAAGTTTATATATTCTGTTTCTGTTCTACCCTTAAATTTGTACTCAGCCTTTCAGACTAAACAAATTCATTAGTATAACTGTTACTTCCCTTTTTTACGATCCCAAAGACTTTAGAATGTTTTGAACTTCTTTTCACATGACCTCCACCTTCATGTTTAAATCCTAGAATTTTAAAGACACCTCTTCGTTATGAGGCCACTGTTGACACAGTGCTTACTCGAGTTTATTTATGTGGCGATTTGATTCATGTTCTTCTCTTTTGGGTTTTCATGGTCCTTGTGTCTTATGGGTTTCCTTATGATCTCTGTTTTGTTTTAGCCTGAAGAACAACCTTTATGTTTTCTTTCAGTAAGAATCTGAGACAAATCTTGTTTGACTCCAAGAGGCTTGTTTCATCTTACTCTCCAATGAATGTTTAGCTGGGTATAGTATGCTAAGCACCTGGCTTATTTTTGCTTAGTGCAATGGAAATAAAATTCCATGGCCACTGCCCTCTGCATTCCCGTCTCTCACAGCTTTCAGTCTCTCACCTCTGTGTGACTTTGTGCCAGGTCGTGTGCAGTTTCCTCTCACCTGATGCCCATTCACAGTAATCTGCTGTTTAATCCACACAGTGAGATTTTATTTCAACACCACCATTATTTTTCAATTCAAAAAGTGGGTTTATTTTTAATTTCTCGGACCTGCTCCTTAACCCTTAATAGAGATGTTACAACTATATGGCTTCTAACTTAAACAAACAAACAAACCATTTTTAAACATTTAGCTAAGGGAAAAAGTTCCACTCCCCAGTTGTATTTGTGGATGTCTTTATTACTCTCTTTGGTCTTGTCAGTTGCTGCTTTGTAAAGTTTTGGATCTCTGGTATTAGTTACAGAGACACATAGGACTACAGTGTCTACTTGAAGAATTTATTCTGTAAACATTATGGACCATTTCTCTTGATCTCTTAGTGCTGCCCATATGCTAAATTGTACTTTATTTGATGTTAATACAGCACTTAACATGATTGGTAGAATGGTAGATATTTATTTAGCATTTAGTATTTATTTGTACACCTTTAAACTAGATATGCTGCTATTTTTACAGCAAACGTTTATAAACATCATGCAGTTGGGCCATGGATTTTTTTCATTAAATATAATTTAACAATATTTTCTTTTTATTTGAGATTTTAGTTGATTAATATTTAATGTGCTGATTGGACATGGTTGAGTGTCTGTCGATCATCATTTTTACTTTGTACAACTTGTTCTTATTTTGTTCCTGCTTTTCTCTTTTTTACTCTTCTTCCTCTCCTTTCCCCCTTTCTATTCCCCCCACCCTTTCTCCTTCCCTTCCTCTCTTCATTCAACACATAAATACAAAAAACAGTCAGCTGGGTGGTGCACGCATATCTCCTTTTCTCTGTACTGAGGATTGAACTCCATTGGACTATGCACCTAATCCTTTTAAAGTTTTTATTTGGTCTTGCTAAGTTATCTAGGATGGCCTTGAACTTGTGATCCTCCTGTCTCAGCATCTCAATTAGATAAAATTACAGAATCAAATCACCAGTCTAGCTTCCAGTCTTCTTCCAGATAGAATATATGTATTGATGTTATCTCTTGGCTTTTAAAAAACTTTCTATTGATTCTTTGTGGATTTCATCTCATGCATCCTGATCCCATTCATCTCCCCATCCCTTGGTGTCCTCCATTTGCCCTTGCAACCTGCCCCTAAAATAAAATAAAATTTAAAAGAAAGACAAAATCAAAAGCAAACAACCCTCCCTCCCCAACAAACAAATGACAACTAACCAACCAAACAACAAACAAATCTCAGCATGGAAGTTGTAGTGTGGCCCAATGAGTCACACAGTTTACCCTTTAGTCCATACATCTTTACTTGTAAGTGTTCATTGCAATGAGGTCTGGTTTGAGGCCTCTGGCTTCTGCTACACCCTTGATACTCCTCTTGGATATCCTGTTGTTGCTTTGTGTTGTGGAGCTCCTACAGCTTTGGATCTGTAGGTCTGGCTTCTTCACATGCTCCAGCAGTTCAGCAAGGAGCTAGGCCAGTTCTCCTGCTCACCTGCACCCCACTACCAGGGACAGCTCTATTGTTTTGTCCAGACAAGGAGCAGAACCTGCTCTCTTGAGTGCTGCGGTGGGTGAGGGGAAGGGCTAGCTCTCCCACCTGTCAAGGCAGCAAGGGGCAGGGGAAGGTATCTCTTGGCTAATTTTAAGTTGGCCTTTTAGTTATATCTCCCTGTATTGTTAGTGGTGATTATGTATCACTTTCTCAACTTACTCTGCCCTATCTTGAATTAGTATTATCATGTTAATGTTTGACATAATTACTTCTATTACCCCTTCTTTGTGCAAATATAGCATACATTCTATTTTAAGCATGCCATGTGTCTTTGTATTGTAACATACATATTTGTACATGCATTTGTTAACATCCTTATGTAAATAACAAATGCATGCATGCATTACTCATTGTGACTATTTTATTTTAGACAGCAAATTGCCTTTTGATGATATTAAGGTAAGATTAATTAACAATGTCTTTTATTCCTCTCTATGTTTATCAGTTCCTATGTGCTCTATTTCTTTATAGAGATAAAAGGTTCTATCTCATATTATTTTTCTTTATTCTGGTTATTTTCATGAAGATTTTTTGAATTAAATTTATTTATTTATTTTATATCCCGACCACAGTCTCCCCTTGCATGAAGAATTTTTAATGAGCACAATAATTATCCTCAAAAAGATAAAAGCAGGTGTTATTAACATAAAGCAGGTCAAAAAGTTAGATAAAAAGGATGATGGGAAATTTGGTTGAAGTGAGAATGTAATGCCATAAGCAGTGGAATAAATTCAACCATGAAATAAATGTATCATTTACAGAAAAAGGAACCTTTTCTGAGGAAACAATAATGAAAGGATGTGCAAAAGAAAAATGAAGAGATATGGAGGATTAAAAGAAAAATGTCAACATGTCAATAATAAGAGGTTCAGTAGGAGCAGAGTAATGCTAAATAGAACAAACATGCACATCAAAATAGACAGATATGCAGGTGCATGTCTGTAACCCCAGGACACAGGAGGCTAGAGCAGTAGAATCCTGTGTTTCAAAGTAGCCTGGGCTACATAATTAAAACTGGGGGGGAAGGGAAGAAAGAGAAAGAGCATAAACATCTGAAGAAATATTGATGACATTTTTTTTTTTTTGTTTTTGTTTTTTGAGACAGGTTTTCTCTGTGTAGCTTTGTGCCTTTCCTGGAACTCACTCTGTAGCGCAAGCTGGCTTCAAACTCACAGAGATCTGCCTGCTTCTGCCTCCCGAGTGCTAGGATTAAAGGTGTGTGCCACCACTGCCTGGCGATGATATAATTTTTAAAACAAAAGAAATACAAAAGACCTCTAGTTAGCAGGGCATCCACAGAAAATTATAATGAAGTTCGACATAAAAGACAAAGAGAAAATTATAAAAGTTTTGGAAAGTAGAATGTGGTAGCACCCAGCCTTAAATCGGCTTTTGGGAGGTGGAGGCAAGAGGATCAGGAGTTGAAGGCCAGTTTGAGCTATGTGAGATCCTGTCCTAAAAGACAACAACAACAACAAAAAAATAGATTTAGAGAAGAAATGTCTTCAAAGACAAAACAAACAAATTGGTAGTTGATAGTGCAGTAGGAACCATGAGTGCAAAAATACATCAATGAAAAAATGAAGCCGGGCGGTGGTGGCGTACGCCTTTAATCCCAGCACTCGGGAGGCAGAGCCAGGTGGATCTCTGTGAGTTCGAGGCCAGCCTGGACTACCAAGTGAGTTTCAGGAAAGGCGCAAAACTACACAGAGAAACCATGTCTCGAAAAAAAAAAAAAAGATAAAGCATTGGAATGCTGTGGGATGGTCTTTCTGTATGCTGTAAATATATGTTGCATGCATTGGTTGATAAATAAAGCTGTTTTGGCCAATAGCCAGGCAGAATAAGGTTAGGTGGCACATTCAAACTGAAGATGACAATGAAGAAGGGTGGAGTTGAGAGACACTAGCCCATGGAACAAGATGCCAGAGAACCAGTAAGCCACAGACCACGTGGCAATAAATAGATTAATAGAAATGAATTAATTTAAATGTAAGAGCTAGTTAGTAATAAGCCTGAGCCATCAGTCAAACATTTATAATTGATATAAGCCCGTGAGTGTTGTTGGTTGTCTTTGTTCTTTTGCAGGAGGGGGGGCTGCCATCCAACTCCTAAATAAATGACACACAGACGCTTATTCTTACTTATGAATGCCCAGCCTTAGCTTGGCTTAGTATCTAGCCAGCTTTCCTTAACTTAAATTATCCCATCTACCTTTTGCCTCTGGGCTTTTTCCATTCTCTTACTTCTGTAAATCTTACTCTTACTCTGTGGCTTACTGTTTAGCTGGGTGGCTGGCCCCTGGAGTCCTCCTCCTTCTCTGGCTACTACTTCCTCTCACTCCTCCATTTCTTTTCTTCTTTCTCCTCCCAGATTTCTTCTTCTATATATCATCTCTGCCTGCCAGCCTCACCTATCTCTCTCTCCTGCCTTGCTATTGGCCCTTTAGTTCTTTATTAGACCAGTCAGGTGTTTTAGACAGGCAAAGTAACACAGGTTCACAGAGTTAAACAAATGCAACATAAACAAAAGTAACACACCTTAAGATAATTTTCTACAACATCTGAGTGATTATTTGGAAGTGGCTGCAGGTTGGAGTGGGACAGAGAAAAGCCTCTGGTTACACTGGAAGAAAACAGACAGAGTTTTATGTTTTATAAGACCCTCAGTAGGAGGAGTCCATTAAGGTCCACTCTGCTATATATGGTCTCAGAGATTTGCTCCACAAGGCCTTCTGTAGACACACTCTAGGAGGGTGTAACTCATTTGAAGAACAACTAGAGATCAGATATAGAAGATCTGAGGAAGGCCATGAGTTAACTACTGGCCTTTAGGATGTCACTACTGGGAGGTGATGGGTCTTTAAGCACAAATAGAGCTTTGCTGATGACACACAGATGGTTCATGGGAAATGGCAGGGTATGGGACTACTAATATGTCAATCAAGAAAATTTAAAATAGATAACCATGAGGAGAGTGGCATTTAAAATAGAAGACAAAAATCAAGTTAGTATTTTCATGAAAATTAGAAAAAAAGAAAAATATACAACTTACATTACTTGGAAAATAACAGAATGATATGGAAGACATATTTCTCAATATAATGTCAATTACAGGATACATAAATGTATTAAAACCAGCTAACCAAAAAATGAATAAATGAATAAATAATCAAGCATTAGATTATATTCAGGAGTCACATAATAATTAAAATATTTAAAAAATAAAAGATGAGGAAGATGGAAAGAATTTGAAAGGGAAAAGAAAAAACAAGAATCTATAAAAATCCAAGATTAGCATAGAATTTTCCTAAAGCAATAAGTGGAGTTCTTTTCTTTCTTGCCATCTCAAACATAAAACTGTCATTTTGTGTACCAAGTTATAAGCTGTGTGCTGCTGACTGGTTTTACATCAACTTGACACAAGCTATAGTGATCAGAGAGGAGGGATCCTCAATAGAGAAAATGCCTCCGTAAGATCCAGATGTAGGCAAACCTGTAGCGCATTTTCTTTTCTTTTTTTTTTTTAAATATAATTTCATTTTAATATTTCAATGTGTGTGTAACTTTAATCTGACCACTTTAATTGAAACAACTGAATACATTTAAATATATAACTTTACATTCTTAAAACATCTAATATTTCTGTATAAAAATCCCAGCACTCGGGAGGCAGAGCCAGGCGGATCTCTGTGAGTTCGAGGCCAGCCTGGACTACCAAGTGAGTTCCAGGAAAGGCGCAAAGCTACACAGAGAAACCCTGTCTCGAAAATCCAAAAAAAAAAAAAAAAAAAAAAAATCCTATTTCTTCTTTTTTTTTTAAATTTTTATTTTGCAATACAATTCAGTTCTACATATCAGCCACAGATTCCCTTGTTCTCCCCCCTCCCGCCCCCCCACCTTCCCCCCAGCCCACCCCCCATTCCAATCTCCTCCAGGGTAAAGCCTTCCCCACAGACTGAGATCAACCTGGTGGACTCAGTCCAGGTAGGTCCAGTCCCCTCCTCCCAGGCCGAGCCAAGGGACCCTGCATAGGCCCCAGGTTTCAAACAGCCGACTCATGCGTAGCACATTTTCTTAATTAGTGATGGATGGGGAAGGCCCAGCCCATTGAGGGTGGTGCCATATCTGGGTTGGCGGTCCTGGGTTCTACTAGAAAGCAGGATGAACAAGCCATGGGTAATAAGCCTGTAAGCAGCACTCCTCCATGGCTTCTGCATCAGCTCCTGCCTCCAGGTTCCTGCCCTGTTTGAGTTCTTGTCCTTGGATGATGAACAGTGTTGGAAGTGTAAGCCAAATAAACCCTTTCCTCCCAAACTTGCTTTGGTCATGGTGTTTCATTACAGCATTAGTAACCCTAACTAGGCTAGCTTGTGAACCAGATATATTTAAAAAAACACTTTGGGGACTGGATAGATGGCTCAGTGGTTAAAAAAGATTGCTGCTCTTACAGAGGACCAGAGCTCCGAACCTAGCACCCATGTCATGGGGCTCACAACCATCTGTGATTCTAGCTCCAAAGGAATCCCACATCTTCAGGCCTCTGCAGGCACTCACAACCATGCGGGCAGATGTATGCAAATGGAAGGTATCTCAGAAGAAAATATCACTATAAAAAGACTCTCACCCAGAAGAAGGGACAAGCCCTGTGAATTCAAGCGCAGAATTTACCTTAAGCTGTGGACGATGGGAAATGATGCGCTCTGAGAAGTAGCTGGGGCCTCACGCTCCATGTACTGGCCTGGGAGAATGTCAAGTACCAGCTCCTCTAGGAACAGAGGGTGTGCTCTAGAACAAGTTCCCAGGGAAGTGTTGGACATCCAAGCCCAGGGTAAACCAACACTACCAGACAGCAGCCTCAATGTGCCTGGCACCTTAGGCACTGGTGAAATATCCTTCTTACCACTGCTAAATCTGCCCGGGCAAGGTGATGGGGGAAGATGTGAATTGTTCTTACCACATGCTCACTTCTGCTTAGAGCAGAGGTTCTCAACCACTGGGTCTTGACCTCTTGGGGGATTGTTGAATGACCCTTTCTCAGGGTTCACATATCAGATAGCCTTCATATCAGATATTTATATTATGATTCAGAACAGTAGCAAAATTACAGTTATGATGTAGCAATGAAATAATTTTGTGGTTGGGGGTCACCACAACATGAAGAACTGTGTTAAAGTGCTGCAGCATTAGGAAGATCGCTTAGAGGCAGGAAGTATCCAGACAAGGCATATGTAGTGTAATCATCAAAACAAATCAAAACATACTTAGTTAAACTGTCGAACTATTTTTGAGTGACTTTTGAGTCAATTTCAAAGAAGTATTTATGAGTTCTATGACAATTCACACTGGTAGCAATTCTTCAAAACACTGAAAATGGAACACACACATACACACACACAGACATATACACACACACACACAGAGCACACGTGCAGGCACACATACAAATCTTTAAGAACGATTGAAGACACTTAGGGCTAGGAGTTTAGCTCAATGGTAATGCCTCAGCCTCTGAGAGACTGTGGGTCTGATCCCTAGCATTGAAGCAAGGTAACAGCTAAGAATTCATGCCCAAACCAGCTCCCGGACAAACAAACAGGTAAAACAACCTGGCCTTGCTCTGGGTGTGATCATGCAGAGGTTAGCTGCTTTCAGAGGTGCCCACAAGATCATCTGTTAGAACAGACCCAGGCCTGGAACCAGGAAGCAGCACAAGACGGATAGCAGAACCTTAATCTCAAACGAACTCTGCCCACCCTGTTCCTCCTTTACTGTCAGGATAGAACGCCAGGTCTGATGTGTTTGTTTTGACAATTGAAAGATAAAACAGGACCCAAGTCTTAAAGAGTACTTAGGAATGGCCTTTGTTTGTTTGCTTACCCCAATAAATAAATAAACAGATAAAACATTCTCCGCTGTTGTTCTCCTCAAGGAAGATCTTGTAATTACATGACCACAGACCTGGCCTGTTAGGAAGGGCCTATTAAATTGCTGTTTTCTGGAAGTTGTTTTAATAGTTTGGGGGCACTAGCGATTATATTTTCATGGCCTCCTTTTGGGATAGGCAGTCACTGGGGTGGGGTGATCTATTCTGTCGGAATGTCTTAGTCTCACTAGCAACTGCTGTTCCTGACAGGGAACTCTGTGTGGACACACTCACAACAGGCACACAGCGACCATGAAGTAGCAGCTGGGAAGGCTCCACAGAAAGATGATTGTCAGTCTTGATATTTCCAGATAAGGAAATGTTGTTTTGAGTGGTAGATGGCTTGTAATGCAACACTCCCTCCGATGCCCTCTGGAATAAAAGCTAGAGTTCAGAGACAATAATTTTTTTTTTGTGAGCTCAGTGATAACCACCAAGCTCTTAACAAACACCACATCTGTCCTGAGACTCCTGAGGACAACCTCCTTGTGATCTTGGATAGTCCTGAGACGGGCACTGGTAGACCAGGATTCTAGTTCTGTGCAGGGATCCCCATTGGCATGATCAGCAACCTTACCCACCACAGGAAGCTGTGGAGGACTCACACCATTTTCCTCCCGGCCCCAATGTTCTCTTCCCATGTTTCACTTACTGACTCGTTTGAAGTACAGTTTGCAGAGCAGATCCTAAAGGTCTGGGAATACTTTGTTTTATTCTTTACTTCAAACTATTTTATATTTTAATTCATTAATTTAGGGTTTTGGGAGAGATCTCACTATGTTGCCACAGCTGGCCTGGAACTCACAGAGACCTGCCTGCCTCTGAGAGCTGGGATTAAAGGTCTGCACCACCACACCTGACCTCTACCTTTTACAGGTCTCAGGACTTTATCCAGGGACAATTGCAATGGCTGGAGTGTCTACATCACAGGGGCAGGTTGTACAAAAGCACAGTGGCCAGTCCATATACAAAAACAACACTCTGATCAAAACCTGTAGCAAGCTGCCCAGGAACCCACTGCCGAAAGCCAGACTTGCTCTCTCTGGTAATCCAGAAGGTCAGAGGACATCTTCTGCAGCAATCAAATGGATAGGGTTAGTTAACAACTGACACTCTCCGTAACTTCCATCCCTGCTTAAGGACCAATCAGAGAAAGTCAAGTACCTTCCTAACCAACCTGTTGGGGTGCCCTGATTTCCTTGAGCTGTCTCTGAGCTGTCTCCAGCATTGACTCCAGTTGTGGTACATCTGACACTTTTTCTTTGTCCCACTGTGAAGCTTTCCTACTCGGCTGCTTCAAGTCTCTGCCAAAATGCAGGTGAAGCGGCTTCCTCACTGTCTGCAAGCTCTGAATACATACAACGATCTCCACTTGTTTGCAGGCTAGCTTTCCAGTTTCTATGAAAATCTGAGCTCAACCATGGCTCACACAACACAAACAGAAAAGTCCAAAGGTAAAGGGGTCCCCAAGCTAGATCAAAGGTAAAGGGGTCCCCAAGCTAGATCAAAGGTAAAGGGGTCCCCAAGCTAGATCAAAGGTAAAGGGGTCCCCAAGCTAGATCAAAGGTAAAGGGGTCCCCAAGCTAGATTGCTTACCATTCTGCAAGGTAGGAAGAAATTATGTATCAGCCAGGTCTGCACTCTTTGGGCTGCGACTCGTTGTTTGGAGTAGCCACACAGGACAAGTCACTCACAGGAGTTGGTCAGTTTTCCATCACTGTAACAAGTGAGACAACTAACTAACAAAGAGTATAGAGTTTCAGTCCAAGGACACTTGGTCAGATGCTTTTGGACCTGGGTGGAGGTCACACATTTTAGTAGGGACCCCGTAATGGAGCAATCAGTACGATTCATGGCCAGAGCAGGAAAGATTGAGGGAAATGTCAAGGTCCCACAATCTCCTTCCAGAGCATACCCTAGTAATTGCAAGGCTAGTCATAAGGCCCTACTTCCCCCTCCTCCAACACATTATTTTTATTGATTATTTGTAATTTTTACACAATGAACCCTGATCACACCCCCTTCTCATTTCTCCCAGGTCCACCCTCCCACCCTTGAGCCCTCCCCCAAAAAAGAAAAAGAAAATAAAGAAAAAAAAATACACGAAGTCTAATTTGTGTTGCCCATATACTTACTCATTGACACAGGGTCAAACTAACTTACAGTGGCCAGCCCTGTAAAGATAACTGAGTCCTTCCCCAATCCCTCGCCAGAAGCCATCTACTGTGGAGAGCCACACTTCAGCCTCCTCACTATAATTTCCAAGGACTCTGTTCAATGGCTTCTTGTCTAGACTGTTTCTTTTTTGGGGTGGGGGTTGTCCCAGAAGCCTTCAATGTCTCTCCTTCTCAACAATGAGTCTGCAGTCATCGATATCACTGCAAAAGGAGCTTCCTCGCCCCTAACAACCAGCGGCAGCATGGGTAATGGACTTCCACACAGTTCCCAGCAGCAGCAAGAAACACCGACATCAAGGGAGGCCCTACTTTTCATATCTGCCAATAGCTCCGAGCTGGGAGACTGCCATGTCCTGTGTGGTTTTGTCCTAGAACCCTGATCGGGGTGGCAAGGGATGGAGGAAGGACAGACATACAGACACATGTAAAGAAAAGCTGGGAGAGGGTGGGCTGTGCTTTCTTTGCTAGAGCAGCATTGCCGACTGCCAACAACCAGACACCTCAGTGAGTGTATTATGATCCCATGGGTGGGGGCGGCTAGCTAGTCTCCACAGGAGGTTCTCGGTAGGGAATCAGTCTAGGTTGCAGCCAAGGAGAAGAAAGTTGCGGTTGCTGGTGTTTACACACACTCTCATTCCCACTGGAACCAGAGGAAAGCTTTGCCATCCTTCCGAACCTTGCCCCAGAGGAGGCTGTGCCCCTCCCCGTGGGTCTGAGGTATTGTCCTTGTTAACAGTACGCCTTCACTCAGGGCTTCCTCAGGTCCCCACAAGAGACTTAGCCTTTAGCAAAGCCCTTTGTGGGGAATATTTCAGATCTAAACCACAGCACTGCCCTCTTGCCAGTTAGAAGCTGTCTGGATTACCTGATTCACTCAGTACTATGTTTAATGACCGGTGTTTTACTTACTAATGGCCTGAAGAGTAGTGGAGCAAAGGACCCGGATATAAACCATGTCGGGACAGATGAGCTCTGGCTTATTGTGGTCATGCTGAAGGGCACTAGACATGGCATCAGAAGTGGGGGCATGGAACATGTCCTCCACGCCTTGAGGAGGACTTCTGCAGCCCGTGCACACTCTTCATTGGGTGACCTTTCTTATTTCTGTATGGTGGCGATGTCCTGGTTGAGAGTCCCACGCTGAGTCCTGTTCCTATTTTCGTCACATCACTGAGGGTTCCAGTGAGGAGCCAAAGCCCCGAGAGTACTAGTGACCCTTCCCTCAAGCCCCGAGAGTACTAATGACCCTTCCCTCAAGCCCCACCCACTGTCCCAGGCTTTGAATCTTGTTTGCATTGCTTCTCAGGCAGCTGACCTCAACGCTACTGATAAGGACAGAGAAACTTCTCACAAAATATAAAACTCATGTAACATCAACTTGGGTCTCACTGTTGGCAGTGTCACAGATGAGCGTTTTTTAGTCAGTTTTGTCCCCTGGAGCTAGAGCACTGCGGCTTTGGATGAAGACACCAGTCTTGGATGGAAACCCCATTCGAGAGCAATCAAATACGAAACCCAGTTCGATTTATCCAGTGTGGGTAGGCAGTCTTTCTTACACTTGCTTTTGCGGACTGTTTTAGAACAGGGGAGTGTGGAAATTAATAAAGAACCAGCATCTATTGAATGCCTAGCATTTGCAAGGCTCATGCCTTACTGTTAAGGCAGAGTGTCGTCCTTTCAATAAAAGTTCAAGTTCATGCGGCTTCCACAGGTTCATTGCTACCAAGTGCTGGGGACTTTTCTATTCATTATTTATAGGTTTGCTTATCAGAGGATTAGTGAATGAAAAGGGGCTAGACTACATTTTTGTTATTATTGATTTTGTTTTCACTAGGAGATTCTCTGACCACACATGTTCACATTTTCAAGGTTGTTTGTTTTAGACACGTAGTACACCAGACCTCGCCCTGATCTACAGAATCAGGAATTCAGGGGTGGGATGACCACTTTGGGCTGGTTTTGGATTTAGGATGCCAGAGCCTGAGAGCACTGTGCATGCGGCCACATGGCTGCTGTTACTGGACGGAGGGAAACTTTATTACATATGAGGAAAGTTGGAGAAGGAGGTTAAGTGGGCCGTCAAAGGTTACAGAGTCAGTTTGTGAGTGGTTGTAACATGCAGAAGCCAAGGAATAGGATGATAAAGGCGCTTGAATCTGTGAGTCTCCTGGAGGCTTCAGGTCAAGTGCCCAGTATTTGCAACTTATAAAAAAAAATCACTTAATAAAGCACAATACTGTTCTTAGTCAAAAGTTCACCAAATGGGTGGAAAATCTGCTACTGGAGATTTCCTTTCTCTCTGTGTGGCTCCTGAGCAGTGAGAGTGTTCAGGTCTCAGAGGCCTGGGCTCCAGGTCACCTTCCCTCAGAGAGGTTCCTTAACACAGCCGAGGGAGTGGGGATCTGGCTGCCTGGCTTGTGAGAAGGTGGGGACATTAGTCCTTTCCTTTCGAGGAAGAGTGGAAGACTTTGTACCTCTGAGCAGAGACTTCAAGGCATCCATTGTCTTCTGTGGTCTGGGGAAGCCTGGGAGGTCTCAGCCATGGCTAAGGAATCTCTCTCCCCACTCCCTATCTTTTTTTTTTTTTTTTAAGCAAACCGATGAAGATGTTTTTCTTTTGAACCCCGGCTTGCTTTCCATGCCCTTTCTTTTTCTGTTTGATCTTTTGCATTATTTCATTTTCTATCACCACTTGCCAGGACCCCTGATCACTTTTGGGGTCTGGGGAAAATGCTGAAAGGGGACACTCTGGTGCTTGTGGTCTGGCTCAGGAGTTGGCCTTCTTCCAAAGCAGCAAGTGGCCACTGCAGTGCACTAGTGATTCCGAGAAAGGGCAGCCTGTGGTGGAGAAGTGTCTCAGGCTAGACCATTTCCTAGAAACTTCCCTCTTCTTCCAGCGACATTCAAAGGTGTACGGAACCAACAATCAAATCTGAATCTTTCCAGAAGTAGGAATTCAAGGAAAGGTGAACCCTGCATTTTATTGAAAAAGAAAAATGGCTTCTGTAAAGTGTAATACACTGTAAGCAAAGCCACATTCTACCTAAGAAGAGGGACACATTCTAAGCAATACAACTTAGATACTTTCGTGGTTGTGTGAGCATCACAGATGCTTATACAAAGAAGGATGGGTATGATATCACTAGGCTATAAAAGCCAAGGGTCCACTCTCATACTTGTCTGTGGTCCTTCATCAACCAAAATGTCGTTATGTAGTAATTAGCCGTGTACTGAGAGAGAAATGATCGTCACTGAGGTGGTGAGGGGCTCTTCTCACTTGCCTTACTCATTCGTGGTTTCGAGGCCACATCTGCTTGTATTAATCAGGCCTGTCTGCAACCATCCAGTGCCCTTGGTGCCCTGGTACCACAGATTGCCTGCCCGTGCTGAATGGTTAAGGCCTGGGAGAAGTGTCTGACTCACCCTGTCTGAGTGCTGATATCCCTCTCAGAGAAGCAAGGCTCATCTTGGTCCTTTCTCCTACCCCAACCCCACCTCTGAGCCCAGTTTGCTGTGTCTCCAGGCTCTGTGAATGGTTTCCCACAGGTTTCAGCTTGTTCTGGATTACAGCTCTCGTGAGTCAAACTGTTTCTTGTGTAAATCTAGGCTTGAAGGTGATCAAAGTTCTGAATACGGACTATTTTTTCGGGGGGTGGTGGAGTTGAGGGTGCTTACAAGGAAGCCTAGCTTCTTTCCTTCCTTCCAAACTGTGTGGAGAACTGCCAGCCACTAATTACTTATTAATAACCCGCAGCTCGCTGCTGCTCTGCTCTCTGACCAGAGCTGCTTTCGAGGGTAGCATCTTGACCCTTGGAATTCTCTGCTGCACTGCAGTAGAGTGAGACACACACAAGGCAAAACAAACAGGAACAGCCATGTTTTTATTACAGATTCAGGCGCCAGTGGAAACGGAGAAAGTGCAGATAAGCCGAACAGAGAGAGGGAGAGCTTTTGGTCTCCTGGAAGAAACAGAACCATCATGCTGCTTTACATCCCAGGATGTGTTGCTGAACCTGCAGACTGCTTTTGCACATGACATGGCTACTTGTGGGTATTTCAAGGTCTCTCTCCCTCTCCTGTACAAAGATTTATTTTATCTTTTATTCCTTATGTACATGTATGTCTGTGTGAGTGTACCCACAGAGGCCAGAAGGGGGCATTGGATTCCCTGAAACTGGGGTTATAGGCAGTTGTGAGCTGCCCAATACGGGTGCTGGGAACTGAACTCAGGTCTTGCATGCTCTTAATTGCTAAGCTATCTCCCCCAGGAGCTAGCTAGTCATTGGAAATTTTGTGTCTATTGGGCTCCTGTTAGATCATAGGTTGTTTCTAATTTTTTGATATTAGGAGACACTGGGATGAACACCAAGTGGCTTTCTGTTAGCAGTATCCTTAATCCTGGGGAAGTTGCTATCTTTGTCTTTTTGCTTAGATCAGATCTGAGCTGAAAACAAGCTTCTCCACCAGCAGGAATGATGCTGTTAGGAATTCCCTGGAACCTGGGAGCTGTTGCTATGCTGTCCAAGCCTGGAGGCTTCCTGCTTAACTCCTGCAGCTCCCTTTCAAGGGCTGTGTGGTGATATATTGTGTTCCCCCAATATATTGTGCACCCTAGTAAAACTTATCTAAGGATCAGAGGAAAAAGCCAGCCACTATATTAAACACAGAAGTCAGGCAATGGTAGCACACGCCTTTAATCCTAGCATTCGGGAGGCAGAGATTCATCCGGATCTCTGTGAGTTCAAGACCACACTGGGAACAGAGCCAGGAGTGGTGGCACATGCCTTAGATTCCAACACTAGTTAACCATAAAGGTCTGGAGGTCTGCACAGACAGACAGGAAGTGACAGAGCTAGGCAGAAAGAGGAAGTGATGCAGCTGGGTGGAGAGAGGAAATGAGATGGCAGAACAGAAGGGCGTAGTGTGGGTATACAAGAAGTAGGTCTCTTTGGAGGCTGAGCGCTGGTAAGGTGAGGTTGGCTGTGGCTTGTCTATTCCTCTGATCTCTCGGTTTTAACCCCAATACTGGCTCTAGATTTTTATTTATAAGACCGTTTAGCAATTTGTCTTGTAGGGCAGTACTTTTCCACTGTAATGATATCTCTCCTGGCCCCTCACAGTGATGGTAGGAAGAACACCACGATGGTTTTGTGGAGGAGGAAACTGAATTACACACTAGCCGTGGTGTCCTTGATATTTACGCACGCACAGATTGAACTCACCTTCAAACTCATCTTTCTCTCTGACTGGGTTGCCTTTCCAACCTGGTACCTGAGTTCAAGGCTGATCCCACTCTATATTCCCACTGTCATCTTTTCTTTTAAGAATGTTAAAAGAGGGGGGTGGAATCATTGATATTCTGTATCCGATGCTCTTTCTTGCTCTGTGAGCCCCTTGGTCCCTTAGTCCCAAAGGCATCGATGACTCAAGCAGAAGCCAAGCATTTGCCAATAATTCAAATGGATTTTTAGAATCAGATGCAACCTGAACGGCATCATGGGGTTCTTCAGTGGCCTCTTGTGTTTTTGGTGAGGAGTGGGCTTGCTGGGAAATAGGGGGTTGTCTGTATATTTAAAGGTGCCTGTCTCCAAATCAAGGCTGTTTTCTAAGCAGCTCCCTGACACCGGGAGGCGACGTCAGCACTGGAACAGTTACACCTCCTCATGTGGCTTGAGGGCACCTCTGCTTGCAACTTGGGTTCTAAAATTTTCAAATAAAAGGTGAAATTCTGTGTAGCAACCAGCCAGAGTCCATCAGGAGGGCATGAACCTGTGGTTGATTGAATTTGCTGCTCAGAGTCCACATGCATTCCGGTTACCATCCGTATTTTAAGGACACATGTTACTAAGATGACCTCATCAACAATAAAAAAAGGTCTTTCAAAATTATAATACCCTTTGACTCGGCAATTCAATCTCTAAGAATTCTTATTAAGGAATTGGTCACAGATCATCAAATAAGTATTTTCAAGGATGCTTTTATGGAGTTGTAATACTGGTATTGAGAAAAAGAGGGAGACGAAGGAAATTTACAATTACAGGGCAATGGTTAAGAAGGTTATAATAAACCAGAGCCTCCATTCTCTCTCTCTCTCTCTCTCTCTCTCTCTCTCTCTCTCTCTCTCTCTCTCTCTCTCTCTGTCTGTCTCTCTCTGTCTCTGTCTCTCTGTCTCTGTCTTTCTCTGTCTCTGTCTGTCTCTCTCTCTGTCTCTGTCTCTCTCTCCTCTCTCTCTGTCTGTCTCTGTCTCTTTTTCTCTGACACACACACACACACACACACACACACACACACACACACACACGGCAACATCGATGCTCCTGTCCTGAGGGGAACAGCAGCAGACAGCTGCAGAGTACACTCTGTTCCAAGTGTCCACTTGGCAGCTCCACACCCACAAGGGTGTACCAGTTGGGACTCCTCAGAGGCATTTCCCTTCTCACTGTATCTTCTCTCTTCTTTCTCTTCTTCTAACAGGTTTTCAGCTGTTATGATTAGCGAGACCCCCACATTAAACGCATGTAACTGGATTTGTAGAGACCATCATGATTGTGCTTTTGACAGCATTCTATGTTTTCAAGGTCGAGATGGCTTGTTCTTGACACAAAGCAGAGGGTGGGCTGATCTCTTGCTCTGTTACGGCATTTTAAGTGTTTTTACCGGGCATATGGCTTTGATGCTTCAGCTTAGAGGGCGGTCACGTGGTTCTTGGATCTTAGAGAACTTAGCTGGGGTGCAAGTTAGAAGATTTAAAATCACGGCTCGCCTGGGAAAAGCTTTATGGTCCCTAAGGTTCCTCTGGGCCCACAGTTCCCTCCGGCTGTCTAAGGAAGACGTTGTTGGGAGCGTGTTCTTGCTCTGTCTCCTGACACCTGCAGTGTAAAGCGGGGCCGAGCACCTGTGTTCTTTGTTATGGAACCAAACTCTGTCCCTCTCTTCCTCCATCTCTCCCTCCTTCCCTCCCTCCCTCCCTCCCTCTCTTCTTCCTTCCTTCCTGAGACAGGGACTCTGAAACCAAGGCTGGCCTGGGAACTCATCATGCAGACAAGGCTGGCCTTGAACTCACAGAGTTTGCCTCTGCCCTCTGGATACTGGCATTAAAGGTGTATGCCACCACATCAGCCATGTTTTAAAACAGGAGAACATGTGGGTCTGGAGAGACCACTTAACTGTTATAGTGCCTTCTGCACAAGCCTGTGGACCTAGAGTTTGATTCCCAGAACCCATGTAAAAAGTTGAGTATGGTAGTGTATGTCTGTATTTCCAGCGCCGGGGAGGAGGCAGAAACAGGTTATCTCTAGGCCTTTCTGGCCAGCTGACTTGGCCTACTTGGTGATCTCCAGGCCTGACTTCCTCTCACAGAACAAAATGGGTGGCTCCACAACATGAATTCACACACATGTGCACCACTACACACACACACACACACACACACACACACACACACACACAGACACTGTATATACACA